>NW_012267324.1:1928471-1930785 GCF_000151885.1 Dipodomys ordii
GCCTGTGGGTCCCCACGGGGGCGGGGCCTGCGGGTCCCCCACGGGGGCGGGGCCTGCGGGTCCCCCACGGGGGCGGGGCCAGGGCCCGCTGGTCTCCACAGGAGCGGCCCGCAGCTCCCGCACCCACATCGGTTTCCCGCCCTCTCCCTCCTCTGTAGAGAAGTCCAACCTGGTGGTGGTGCGGGGCGGGTACGGCCTGGCCCCGCAGGCCTGCGCCGCACCCCGTGGCCCCCGCAAGCCGGGCCCCATGACCTTCCACACCATCCCGGCCCACAGCCTGCAGCGGGTAAGCCGCCGTCCCGGGACCGCTCCCCCGTGCTCCCCCCGGGAGACCCCTCTCCCCCCGCTCACGACCGCCACCCCATACGCCAGCACGAGAACCTGGGCCACGGGTCCTTCACCAAGATCTACCGGGGCCTCCGCCACGAGGCCGTGGACGGGGAGGCCCGCGAGACCGAGGTGCTGCTGAAGGTGATGGACGCCACGCACAGGCACTGCATGGAGGTGAGGGCCGCGGGCCGCGCTGGGCGGGCGGGGAGCTGAGCGAGCTGGGAACCATCGGTGTCATCCTGCCTTCTTTCCCGGCCCCGCAGTCCTTCCTGGAAGCTGCCAGCCTGATGAGCCAGGTCTCCTACCCGCATCTGGTGCTGCTGCACGGCGTGTGCATGGCTGGCGACAGTGAGGCCCCGCCCCCGCTGGGACCCCGCCCCCAAGCCAGGCAGCCGCCGAGGCCCCTCCTTCACCCGTTACCCGAGTCCCGCTCACCACGCCACGCAAACCACCGAAGCCCCGCCCACCACGTCACACAACCCACCGAGGCCCCGCCCTCAGGCCCCGCCTCAATTCAGCGCCTTCCGGAGCCCCGCCCACAATGCCCAGCTCGAGGCCCCGCCTGGGGAGCCCCGCCCAGCCACCACATCCTGCTTCACCTACGTTGCTTAACGCTGCTCGCCCTCACCCCCACCCCACGCGTGGCCTCCCAGCCCTCCACCCCGGGCGGGGCAGCTCCAGGGTCCCCCTTGGTGTCCAAACCTAGAATGTTTTCAAGCTGCACAGACCCTGGTTTCTGACTCCCTTTACTGTGCAGAGCTTTTTGGGCATGCATACCTTCTCTGAACGCCAGTTCGTTGATTCCCATCAGCAGCTGTTTATCAGGGGAGCTGGGGTGGGGGCGCAGCTCCTGGACTGCAGCTCGGTTCCCCACCCCAGGCACCATGGTGCAGGAATTTGTCCCCCTGGGAGCCGTGGACACGTACCTGCTCAAGCGTGGCCAGCAGGTGCCGGCCAGCTGGAAGCTGCAGGTCATCAAACAGCTGGCCTACGCCCTCAGCTACCTGGTGAGCCGCCGCCGCTGGAGAGGGGAGCGGGCTGTTGTGTCCATCCGGCGTCCGCCTGCGTGAGGCCGGCGCGGGGCAGGAGGGCAGCGCCAAGGAGGCCCCGGGAGCGGGGACTTGCGGGACTTTGCTCTAAAGGCAGCGCGTGAGAAGAGCAGGCCGCTCGGAAGGCGGAGTGTGGGTAGCTCCGGGCACTGTCCCATGGGCTCTGAGGGGTGTGTACGAGTTTGCCAGCAGCCTTTTCCCCTGCACCCCATGTCCTGCCCACTCAGGAGGACAAAGAGCTGCCTCACGGCAACGTGTCCGCGCGGAAGGTGCTGCTGGCTCGGGAAGGGGCCGACGGGAGCCCCCCTTTCATCAAGCTGAGCGACCCCGGGGTCAGCCCCACAGTGCTCAGCCTGGAAAGTACGTG
The DNA here is from genome assembly GCF_000151885.1 of Dipodomys ordii. Classification (NCBI taxonomy): domain Eukaryota; kingdom Metazoa; phylum Chordata; class Mammalia; order Rodentia; family Heteromyidae; genus Dipodomys; species Dipodomys ordii. The sequence goes on from NW_012267324.1 coordinate 1,930,218, forward strand.
TCAGGGGCGGGGGGGGGCGGGCCGACCCGAGGAGCACGCGCCTGAGCCGCCCGGCCCGGCCCTCCCCTCAGTGCTCACCGACAGGATCCCCTGGGTGGCCCCCGAGTGCCTGCAGTGCCCCCGGGAGCCGCAGGCCCTGGGCCTGGAAGCCGACAAGTGGGGCTTCGGCGCCACGGCCTGGGAGGTGTTCAGTGGCGCCCCGATGCCCGTCAGCGCGCTGGAGCCCGCCGAGGTCAGAGGCCAGGCCGGGAGCCTTCCCGTGGCGGGGCGGGGGTTCCCAGGGCGCACCGGGCCCACCGCCCTCCTCCCGCAGAAACTCAGGTTCTACGAGCAGCGGCAGCAGCTGCCGCCGCCCAAGTGGACAGAGCTGGCCTCGCTGATCCAGGACTGCATGGCCTACGAGCCGGGCCGGCGGCCCTCCTTCCGGGCTGTCATCCGGGACCTAAACAGCCTCACCACGTCAGGTCCGCGGGGCGCGCGGCAGGGTGGGCGGGGCGCGCAGGGGGCCGGAAGGGTGGGCAGAGTGGGCGGGGCGCTCAGGGGGCCGGAAGGGTGGGCAGAGTGGGCG
>NW_012267324.1:1936224-1936848 GCF_000151885.1 Dipodomys ordii
GACCTCGCGGGGTTCTGCCCGCGCTGATCGCCCGACCCCGCCGGCCCCACCCGGCCGCCCGCCGCTCCTGAGCCCCGAACACCAAATAAAGTGGCAGAGCAGCTCCCGTGTGTGTTCTGGAAGGTTCCGCGCCCGCAGCCCCTCTGCCGGATGGCCCTGCCCCTCCCCCCGCTGGATGCTGAGTCCCCAGGAGACCAAGTGGGGAAACTGAGGCAGGGAGCGGGCCGGGCCGGCCAGTAGGCGACCTCAGCGCCCGTGAGCCCCAGCCCTCCCACCCCCAGCTCGTCCTGCCCCAGGACCTTTGCCTGTGCTGCCCGGGCTCCCTCGCCGCGCAGCCCTCGCCCCTCTTCCCACCGCCTGCTGTTTTTTTTTTGGGGGGGGGTCCGGTCGTGGGGCCTGAACTCGGCCTGGGCGCTGTCCCGCAGCTCTTCAGCTCAAGACTAGCGCTCTACCACTGAGCCACCTTCCCAGCCCCACCGCCTGCTTCTGACTCCCACAGGGAGCCGGGGGGTGGGGGGAGAGTGCGGCACAGCGCGGGCCGGTCCGTGGGGGGGGTGCGGCACAGGGAGGAGCCGAGGTCCCCACGGAGCACCGGCCCAGCCAGCCGCCAGCGCCTCGGGCCCC
>NW_012267324.1:1936898-1939508 GCF_000151885.1 Dipodomys ordii
GGGCACGCAGGTTGGCCCCGCAGGACGGAGCCTCCCGCGTGGAGGAGGAAGGCCGTGACTGCCCGGTCTGTGGGCCGCGGCAGCCCCTGTACCCAAGGCCCCGCACTGAATATAGTGTTGGTCTTGTGTGTCCATACCAGGGCTTGACCTCGGGGCCTGGGCGCTGACCCCGAGCTCCTTAGCTCAAGGCTGGCACTCTACCCCTGGAGCCACAGCGTCCTTTGGGCTCTTGGGTGGCTAATGGGAGATAAGGGTCACGGCTTTGCTGCCGGAGCTGGCTTTGAACCGAGATCCTCCGCGCTCGGCCTCCTGAGTAGCTGGGGCGGCAGGCGTGGACCGGGTTGGAGCTCCTTTTAGTCGGAGGCTGCCGGCCGGCCTCCCCCTCCGGCCCCGTCCAGCACGCGTGGCCTGCTGTCCCCGCCAGGCTCAGGTCCCCGCAAGCGGCCCTCCGTGCCCCCATGCCGTGGGCGGCTGGGGCGGCACCCCCTCAGGGTGGCCCGACTTAGGGTGCTGGGGCCTGCCTCAGGAGACTCTGCCGTCCCGCCCCCAGACTACGAGCTGCTCGCAGACCCCACAGCCGGCGGCCTGGAGCCTCGAGATGGGCTCTGGAGCAGCGCCCGACTCTACGCCTGCCAGGACCCCACGATCTTCGAGGAGAGACACCTCAAATACATCTCACAGCTGGGCAAGGTGAGGTGGGGACGGCCCCCCCCCCGGGCCGGGGGCGGGGCCTGCTGCACGATGAGAGGAGCCTATTGGTAGAGCTGGGAAGATGGGCGGGACTTTGTGGGGTAGTGGGTGTGGCCTGCATGTGGGCGGGAGTTGTGGATTGGCGGGCGTGGTGGGCGCGGGTGGGCGGGGCTCCCAGGAACCCACCAGCCGCGCTCCGCCTCAGGGCAACTTCGGCAGCGTGGAGCTGTGCCGCTATGACCCGCTGGGAGACAACACCGGCGCCCTGGTGGCTGTGAAGCAGCTGCAGCACAGCGGCCCGGACCAGCAGAGGGACTTCCAGCGCGAGATCCAGATTCTTAAAGCCATGCACAGCGACTACATCGTCAAGTACCGCGGCGTCAGTTACGGCCCAGGTGGGTGCGGCCGGAGGCCGCAGGGCCCAGGGCCGCCCCCTCCCAGGCGCACCTCTGGCTGCCCCGCGCCTGCCACCTGTGCTGCTCCACGGTCTAGACTCAGGGGCCCGGGCTCGGATCCCGGCTCCGGCCGGGGCCCGCACCAGAGCCTCAGTTTCCCCAGTTGATCTTGGTCTGAAGGAGATGCGCGGGCTGGGGGCATACAGCTGTGGACAGCAGCGTGTGTGCTACTGTTCCCGCGGTAGTGAGAGCGCCATCCGAGAGCGACCCCTGGGGTGAGGGAGCGAGCGGGTTTGGGGGCGCACTGACCCCACCCCATCCCCAGGCCGCCAGAGCCTGCGTCTGGTCATGGAGTACCTGCCCAGCGGCTGCCTGCGCGACTTCCTGCGCCGCCACCGCGCCCGCCTCGACGCGGGGCGCCTCCTGCTCTATGCCTCGCAGATCTGCAAGGTGCGGGCGCTGGGGACGGGACGGAGGGAGGTGCGGGGAGGCGGGGCGAGGAGCCCCCGGCCCCGCGGAACCTCACGACGCCCCGCCCCAGGGCATGGAGTACCTGGGCTCCCGCCGCTGCGTGCACCGCGACCTGGCCGCGCGCAACATCCTGGTGGAGAGCGAGGCGCACGTGAAGATCGCCGACTTCGGCCTCGCCAAGCTGCTGCCGCTCGACAAAGACTACTACGTGGTCCGCGAGCCCGGCCAGAGCCCCATCTTCTGGTAGGGACCCATAGGGCGCCCGCTTAGAGTACCGCCCATCACAGCCATAGCCCCGCGCCTCCCGCCCCTCCTCGGCCTTCCTGTTCCAGCCCCGTTCTCCCCCTTCCGATCCTGCCCATCCACCAGCGCTGACCCGCCTCCTCCAGTGAGCTCCCTTTGCTTGCCAGCCCGCCCCAGCCCCTCCCGTACTGCCTCACAGCCTGCCGCTCAGGCCCGGCCCACAGCGCGGCCACGCCCACAACACTGGCCACGCCCACGCTGCAAGGGTAGCCACGCCCACACTGGTTCTGCCCCTCCAAGACCCGAGAAGCCACACCCGCATCGCAAGCCCCGTTGTCAGGCCCCACCCCACTATAGCCACGCCCTCTTGGAAAGTGGCCACGCCCACTCACATAACCCTCTTCCAGCCCTGCCCCTCTCATGCCAGGCATAGCCCACTTCCCCGCCCCGCTCAGGCTGGGCCCAGAGGCAGCTCAGGGTGAAGCCCGGCCGCGCTCCAGGCACTGAGCCCAGTGCTGACCACGGCCGCGCCCGGCCCAGGTACGCGCCCGAGTCCCTGGCGGACAGCGTCTTCTCACGCCAGTCCGACGTCTGGAGCTTCGGGGTCCTGCTGTACGAGCTGTTCACCTACGGCGACAAGAGCTGCAGCCCCTCGGCTGTGAGTGGGCAGGGGCCCCTCGTGTGCGCGCCCCGCCCCGCCGACCCCGCCCTCTCCCCGGCCCGCCCTCTCTCTGTCCGCAGGCCACGCCCCTCTCCCAGAGCCCGCCCCACCCGAAGGCCCCAACCCTCTCCCCGACCGCAGGGCCCGCCC
>NW_012267324.1:1945468-1947136 GCF_000151885.1 Dipodomys ordii
CAGCGCGCAGGCGCACAGGGCCAGGGCCAGCGCTAGGCCCGGGCCCACGCCGGGCCGCAGAAGCCGGGGGCACCGCATCTGGCCTGGGTCCGCAGGTCCTGCGGAGAACAGTGCCTGTCGCATGGTGTCCCTCGGCAAACTCCTATGCCCCCCTAAGCCCATCCCCACTCCCCCACGAACTCCTACGCGACCCTCAATGCCCCAGCTGCAATGCCCCTCGCACGGGCGGGCCCAGAATTTCCTGGCTGGAGTGGAGGTCGGGGAGGGGCCGTGTCCCACCGCTGGAGGGAACATGTCACACCGCTGTTGGCGTTCCGGGGGATCAGGTTGGGGTACCGGCCTGGCCACTCACCTCAGGAGGCCTGGGGTCTGGGTCCCACCTGTCCTCCGTCCCCTCGTGGCACCCAGCGTGCTGTGGGGATGGACAGTGAGTCCAGTGTGGACCCATGCTCACCCGGGGAAATGGGGTACAGTGGGGTCCAGGGGCCCCTGGCTGCAGTGTGGGCTGTGGCGCAGGCCTTCCGCCGGCCAGGCGGGGCTGCCCGGGGCTGTCCACCCTTCCTCAGGTCCGCTGCTGCCCGATCTGTTGATTTCCTCCAGGAAAAGCCTCATTTCTTTTGCTGGCCGGGGCCCAGGAGCCTCCCCAGGCGCAGGTGGCGACGCCCTGGCCCCGACCCTCACCCCATTCCTCTCCAGCTCCAGGCCCCTGCCCAGCCCGCCGGGCCGCGCCCGCTGGGGCGCCGGGCGGGGCCTGAGGTTGGGAGGCCCCTGCGGCCGGCTGAGGACGGTGGGGGACCCCAGGCAGCGCCGGACGCGGCTCCGCCGGATGAACGGGACGTTCGGGCTTCAACAGGAACGCCAGCAACACGCGGAACCTTCTAGACCTGCCTCGGTGGCCCTTAATGACCCTGTGAATATTCATGAGCCCAAGGCCGCCGCCTTCTGGGCCCCAACGGGCCCCTGGGGCACTGGCTTCAGCCCCGAACATTCCGGAGCCATCCGACCTTCTGCCAAGTCAGGGGCTCACCCTGCGGGGCCCCATCCGGGTCTCCGGACGGCTGGGAGAGAACAGGGCAGGGTCCAGGCCTCGAGGGGCCGCTCCGGGGCGCCGGCGCCTCGCCCGCGGGGCCTCAGGACGGTTGCAGGGTGGGTCGCTTTACGAGGGCCCGAAGGCTGCGGGCTCCATAAACCCGCTGAGGGCAGGCGCGGGAGGGCCGCGGCCCCGCCCTGCAGACCTGCTTCCTGCTCCTTGGGCAGCATTTCCGCGTGGATGCTGTGGGCCGGCCCCGCCCCTCCTGCAAGCCCCGCCCTCCCACCTGCAAGCCCCGCCCCATCTGCAAGGCCCCGCCCCCAGGGTCCTGGCCTGTCAGCAGATCCCACTCCGCCTCCATCGCAGGCCCCGCCCCTCCTGCAAGCCCCGCCCTCCCACCTGCAAGCCCCGCCCCCAGGGTTCTGGCCTGTCAGCAGATCCCACTCCGCCCCCATCGCAGGCCCCGCCCCCAGGCAGCTGGACTGTCGGTAGGCCCCGCCCCCACCTGCAGGGCCACGCCCCTCCACGGCTCCGCCCCCACATGTCCCACCGCAGCCAGCAGGCTCCGGCCTCTGCAGCCTCCTCCGGCAGGCCTCCTTCCCCGCCCCTTCCTCGACCTCCCCCTTCCGTCCCCCCCC
>NW_012267324.1:1947826-1949207 GCF_000151885.1 Dipodomys ordii
ACGCGGGGCCTCAGGGCCCCGGCTGCTTTGGGCCGGGGCTGGGGCCGACCTCCCGGGGCCGCGGGGCCGGTTCCCGCTCGTCCTCCTGGGGAGGCCGGGCGGGGGCAGCTCTGCCCTCTGTCCCTCACTGCACCGTCGCGCCGGAGTCACAGCCGGCGCAGGAAGTGGCCCTGACCTCCGGGCGCGACCCCAGGTCGGCCCGGCCCACCCGGGGGGCGGAGGCAGAAGGTTCCGGGTTCGAGGCCAGCCCAGGGAGCCCCAGCCCCAAGGAAGAAAAGAAGGAAAGGACGATGTGCCGGGGAACAGGCGACGCCGGCGGCGCCCGACTGACCAGCCCGCGCGCCCTGGAGGGAAACTGAGGCTGAGACTGCACAGATGCGCATCCTGCCCCCAACCACAGAGTTGGGACGAAGCCGGCCCCGCCGCCCGCAGACCCCGCCCTGAGCCCCGCCAAGCCCCGGGCCGGGACGCTCCGCGCCGCGAACCCCGCGCCGGCCCCCCGAGTCCCGCTCCCCGGCTCCGCTCCCGCCCGCGGCCACTCACCACGCGACGTCCCGCCTCTGAGGCTCCCGGGAGCGGTCAGAAAGTTTTCACCTGGACCGAGCCCCCGCCTCCCGCCGGCTCCTTCCTTCCTGCAGCCCTCCCACCTCCTGCCCGCCCTCGCCGCCCGCGGGCCTCCTTCCAGCCGCGCCGCGGAGCTCCGAGTCCCGGACTGGCTTACCGCGCCACGCCCCCGGCCCACCCACTCCATGCTGTCTCCCTACGGCCCTGCCCCGAAAGCCCCGCCCCTCTCATAGACTCGCACGCCGCGCCACGCCCCGGACACGCCCACTCCCTGCTGATTCCCTACAGCCCTGGCCTGTAAGCCCCGCCCATCTTTCTGGACCTGCGCGCCCCGCCCCGCCCCGCGTCCCGCCCACTCCATGCAGTCTTCCTACAGCCCTGGCCCGTAAGCCCCGCTCCTCTGGTCGAATCGCTCACCGCGCCACGCCCACGGCAACGACCACTCCCTGTGGTTTTCCCGGAGCCCTGGCCCTTAAGTCCCGCCCCTCTCCTAGACACGCTCGTCACGCCCCCAGCCACGCCCACTCTATCTTCTGGCAGCCCCTGGTTCGTAAGCTCGGCCCACTGGCCGTTCAGGCCACGCCCGCCAGGGGCTGTACCCAATCCAAGCCTCGGCCCGCCCTCTCCCGGCCACGCCCCTCCCTCTCCAGTCTGCCGCGCGAGCCCGAGCCCCTCACCTGCCCGCCCGAGGTACCGGCTGTGCGGAGCGCCTGAGGCCGGTGGGACCGGCGGGTCCTCCTCCACGGGGCCGCAGGCATTCCCGGCCCCCAACCTGCCTACATCCCGGCCCCGCTGGGTGCGGGCTGGGCGCGTGCGG
>NW_012267324.1:1950430-1952462 GCF_000151885.1 Dipodomys ordii
GCGAGCCCACCGGCCTGCGGATGCCCTCCCCATGCTCCCCCCCTCTTCCCACCCCCCCTCCCCCCGTCGAGGGCGGTGGATACCTGTCGCGAACCTTCTCTTCACCAGGGACATGCGGTAGCCGCTGCCCACCAGCTGCACGTCCACGCCTGACAGCGTGGCACCCTCGCTGGTGAACTGCGCGGCCACGGGGCTGGGGGCGCTGGGCCCCGACAGCGGCTCCCAGCTGGCGGAGAGGCGGCCGGAGCCTGGGGGGGGGCCGGGGTCAGTGCGAGCACACCGGCCTCCACGCGGGGGTCCGGGCGTTCCTCGGCCCCCACCGTCGGGCTGCGTAGCCCGTGGCATCGGCTGCCCGTCCCACACCCCGGGCCTCCGAGCTGCCTGGCCACAGGGCGCTTAATCCGTGCTACGTCTGTGCGCAGGGCACCTTCCCCGCAAGCCTCCACTCCTCATCCCCGCACCCCCTGCACCCCCTGCCCCCCCCCCCGTTCAACCTCCCCCCCACCCCCCCCCCCGCCCCTCCCCCCGCTCACCCCCCGCCTCCGACACGTCCGGGAGCTTCCAGGCGAACCGCTTCTCCTCCAGGCTCCTGGCGGGAGACGGACCGTGATGGCGGGTGGAACCACACCCCGCGCCCCGGCCCCCCCTGAGCCCCGCACACCGCCTCACCACGTGGCGGCCGGCTGCAGGCGTACGTTGGTCACGGGCTCCGCCACGGGCAGCAGGATCTGGACGTTGGTGAGCGGCGTGGCCACCGCCGTGGCTCCTGTGCGGTAGCCATAATCCACCTGCACCTGCGTGAGGCCCGGCCCGCACTGCCAGCGCGCGCTGAGCTGCAGAGGCACCGACTGCGGCCCGGGGCGGGAGAACTGCAGGGGGGAACACTGTCAAGGCCTATGCCCGCCCCCGCCCCCCACGGAGCCCCGCGGCCGCGGCCGCCTGCCCCGCGCATCCAGCAGAGGGCGGGAGTGCGTCATGCGCTCCTCTGGGCAATGGGGCGGGGCTCCAACGCAGTTTGCATACTAGAGGCGGGACTGACCGGCATCGGCCATCAGGCTCTCCAGCCACGCCCACCGCGCTCCTTTAGCCTCCGGCCAGCAGTCTCCCAGCCACGCCCACCGCGCTCCTCAAGCTCTCACTGGTTATCAGGCTTCCGGCCACGCCCACGCTCCTCCAGCTGTCAGTCCCAGCCACGCCCACCCTGCTTCCCCAGCTCACTTTTAATCAGGCTCCCTTCCAGCCACGCCCACCGCACCCCACCAGCTCTCACTGGCTGTCAGACTCCATTCCAGCCCCGCCCCGGCCCCGCCCCTCAGCCCTCATTGGCCGGCCCGCCCCGCGGCCCACCTGGTAGCGCAGCAGCACCACGTTGTAGTAGGAGGCGGCCGGGTTTTGCTCGGCCTGGCGCTGCAGAGCCTCGGTCAGCGCCGCCATGTTGAGCCAGAAGTCTCTGGTCTCCGGGTCGCTCTGGGAGGGGTCACTGCGGGGGACACGGACGCTGACCCCAGCCCGGAACCCCGCCCGCCCGCCCGCCCGCCCGCCCGCCGCGGCGCCCACCTGAAGAGCAGGTCGGCGTTGGGCTGGAACTGCTCCACGGGCGCCGTGTGCACCAGCCGGAAGCTGAGCACGGGCGGCGGCGGGCTCCCGCCGAACACGCGCACGATGCCCGCGGGGAAGGTCATGGTCAGCTCCCCGGTCACGCGAGCCAGGCAGCTGGGGGGGGACGGAGCCTGGCACCGGGTCCCGCGGGCCCGGCCCGGGGGCTCCGCCCGCCCCTCGGGGCCTCGCCCGCGCCGCGCCACGCACCTGGGGCTGTGGCCGCAGAAGTAGGCGTGGACGTACTCGGTGAAGGCGGTGGCCACCGGCAGGGCGTCCTGGGAGCCCAGCACCACCGGGCTGGGGCCCCGGGAGACTCCTGTGGGGGAGCGGGGTCAGCCGAGCGGGAGGGCGCGAGTGACCCCACCGTGTCGGCCCCGCACCCCCCGCACCCCACGCACCCTCGGCCCCGCACTCACATCCCCGTTGAGGAGCT
>NW_012267324.1:1952571-1966627 GCF_000151885.1 Dipodomys ordii
CGGCCCGAGGGACCCCAGCCGCCCCCTACCCACCAGGTCTCCGTGGCTGCGGGCCAAGGGGCAGGCCACCTTCCGCGTGCGGGCTCTCCGGGGCGCCGCCGCAGGGTCGCCCGGCGTCGGGTCTGGGGGGGGCAGAGATGCTGGGGCCCAGGGCTGCACCCCAAACTAGAGAAGACCCTGGGGCCCTGCCTACCCACACGGGGGTGGTGGGTGGGCACAGGGACCCCGGGGACCACCTGCACCCCTGTAGCCCGCATCTGTGCCCACCTTTGTGTCCTCCCACTGTCCCCCAGCGACCTCCACCTGGCCCGGCCTCCTCCTCTGCCTGCCTCCCCTCCCCCTGCCCCTCCCGTGCCCACTGCGCTTCTGGAGGGGGTGGGATCTGCCCCGAGCCTGCCCCCCCCCAGCCTATCAGGGGGCCAGGTACACAATCACCTCCCCGACTCCCAACCCCTGCCGGGCTGCCTCTGCCCACTGCCCTGCCGCGGCCCCTCATCCTCCAACTACCACCAGCCCATGCCCACACCCCAGGGGCTGCCCAGCCCACCCCCTGCCCCCCGCCCCGCAGGCCTCACCTGCAGCCTCCAGCCCCCAGGCGCCTGGCGATGGCATGAGGGGCTGTGGGGAGTCTGGCCGCGGCAGACTCCAGGTGCCCCTGGGTTCTGGGGGCTGTGGCCTGCAGCTGGGTGGGCTCTGGGGGGTGCCCGGGCGGGGGACCCAGGGCTCTGGGGAGGGGCCGGGCGCGGCGTGTGAGGGAGAGTCCAGGCCAGAGTCCTCCACATTTTCGGGGGATGAGGAGGAGAACGGGGAGGGGCTGGAGGTGAAGCCAAGGCTGCTGGAGCCTAGGGACGGAGGGGCCTGCTTAGACCACGCCGGCCAGGGCGCCCACCCCACCCCAAGCCTACTCCCAGTCACCGGTGAAGTCTTCGTGGTCCAAGGCCGACTCCAGCGGTGGCCCAAAGAGGCTCTTGGACACCTGCTCGTCAGAGGACAGCGGCTTCTCCGTGCAGCTGGGGAGCAGGGGACAGGGATGGGCTCTCTGCCTTGCCCTGTCCCCCACGGTGCTGTTCCCTGTCTGGCACTCTGTCCTGGTCCTCCGACCCCTTCAGGGGTCAGCCGGAAGCCACCCCTCGGTGAGGCCCCCTAGGGGTCCCCCTCCACCGGCTGCTGGCATCAGGCTCTGTGGGGCTCCACAGTTCTGAACACCAACCAGCAGAAGAAGACCTGCCTTGGTCCCAGACCCCCTGCCCAGCCCAGGACAGGCACACAGCCAGACTTAAGGAATGCCCATCAAGAGAAAGGCTACACATCCCAGATAAAAAGAGCCTGCACTGTCTCCATGCGTCCAGGGTGGGAGAGCGGTGGGTGAGGCGCAGGGGCACAGCGGGAACTCACCTGCTGGCCCTCGGGGCTGACCGAGGCCTCTGCGGCTTGCCAGCGGTGTCCCCTGCAGGAGAGACCCCCCGGAGCCCATGTCACCCCCGCCATGCTCCACACGACTCAGGTGGGACCAGGCTGCGCTGGCCAAGACCACTGAGCAACCGCAGTCTGCCTCCTTTCCCACCCCTGCCACGACGGAGGGTCAGAGAGCAGCAGGAGCCTTTGAACTGGGTTCAAAGGCCACTAACCGCCCCCCCCCCCAAGCCCAGTTCACCCTCCTCGCCCTTCCCAGAGCAAGACACTCACGGGAAGAGTGGCGCTTCATGGTGCCCTGCAGACAAGCAAGACAGGGTCAGGCTGGGCTGCATCCAGCCGGCTCCCCACACACAGCCGAGGCTCCCCTCCCACACCTCACCCCGGGGCCGGGAGGAAGGATGAGGCTGCCGGCCGTGGCCCTGAGCTGCGCCACGGAGGCCTCGGAGCTGCAGGCCGGGGCCCGGGGTGGAGCAGGCTTGATATGCACGTAGAACTTCCGGGGCTCCTCGTCGTCAAAGTCCGAGTCGCTGGATGAGAAGCGAGAAGGCTCGGCCGTGCGTAGGCGGTGGTCAAGGAGCCAGCAGACAGCAAGTATACCCTGCCCGGGCCCACACCCCCTCGCAGTGCCCAGCTACATGGCACACTCCTATTCAGCTGCTAAACCCCACCATGGTGCCTGTCCTTCAGGAAAGCAGTTGGCTCTCCATCTGGGGCAGCCCTCTCCCCTGGCCTCTCTTCCTGTCCCTGACCCAACCCAGATGAGCACAAGGCGGATGCCCCGCTCGGGCCCTGCCCTGCAGAGGATATTGTTCTGGGTCATATCAGGCCGGACTGTGAACCCCTCTTCGTCCACCTCTGGACACATCTGGGGGAGATGGAGGCTCAGTTTCCCCAGTAAAAACTTCTCCACCTCACTCTCAAGTCCTAGTTTGGACCTTAAAACAGAAATCAGCTTCCCTTGCTTCCAGGAGAAACTGAGGCTCCAAGGGCTCGCCAGTCCCGCCATTTGAGCCAGGAAGCCCACAGCAGCCCCAAGCTCCAGCTACCTGGTGCCCACCAGCTCCTGACTCTGATCAGGCTCCGCCCACAGCACCCAGGTGCCCCTCCCAAAACAGGCCACACCCACACCTGAAATCCCTGCCCTGTGCCACCCAGAGGCCACGCCCCCAGCACGCACCCCTGAGTTGGGCTCCAGGAAGTCTCTGGGACAGGAAGGCACATCGTCAGTTCAGAGTCACACAGACCCACAGGGTCTCAAAGTGGGTCGCCTGGGGGAGGCTTTGGGGATGGGGGTTGAATGTGGAGCAGGGGGCGGAGCTGGGACAGAGGGGGGCTAGGCCCGGGAGGCGGGGTACTTGAGCAGGTTCTGCTGGCTGGGAAGCCTGGCTGAGCTCTGGCAGAGGGACAGTTCTAGATTAGCGCATGCAGAGGTGCTGCAGGGCACCCCTGGGGACAGTCCAGGGGCAGCCTGGGCAAGGGCCGGAAGGGGGGGGGCCCTGGGCACAGTGGGACGCAGGGCGGCTCCTCACACAGCTGCAGGCAGCTCTCGCTCCCGCCGGCTGAGGCCAGGGAGGCGGAAGGCCTTGGCTCCCCGCAGCCGCTTCATTGCTGGGGGGAGATGAGCGGGGGCTGAACCCAGCCCCTCCACCGAGTCAGGCCTGCCTCCTCCCGCCCCCACCCCCCGCCCAACGTCCCGCCTGGGCGCACGGCCCAGGCCAACTTGCCTTCCTGTAGGGTAGCTGCACGATACGCCTCGAAGTCCAGAGGCCCTGAGATAGGAGAGACAGACAGACAGACATGCCTGAAGCTGGACAGAGCCACAAGGCCACTGGGGCCAGGCCACATCGGGGCACACAGATCCGAGCACAGTCAGGTCCTGAGCAGAAGCCCACGGGGCCATGAGTGGCCGGCTGTGGCAAGCCCAGACAGCTCACATGTGGCCCGGTCTGGTCTGGTCGGCCTCGGGTCTGAGCTGGCCAGGGTTTGGGCCTGTGAGCCAAGCCAAGCGGCTGGGACACAGACGAGGGCCGTGGGAGGAGGGACAGGCCTTCCTGGCTTTTACACTTGGGGTCCAGGCCATTCACCCACATTTAGTGCCTGCAGTGCCCAGCACATAGTGTTTGACTACTGCATGTTATTTATTGTCAACCCCCCTTTTCAGACAAGAAAATGGAGGCTTGGAGAAGTGAAGACCCTGAGTGGTCCAAGGTCATCCAGGGGGAGAGGAAGGGATGGCAGACCCAGGCCTGGCTCAAAGCTCGCCCGCCCTGGGTCCATGTGGGGAGCTCAGGATCCCCACTCCTCAGGGGCCGCCACGCAGCGCCTGTGCACACTGAGCCTGGCTCTCAAGGCCCCACCGGGGTCTGAGTAGCACAAGCATCGGTGCAGACGCGAGGCGGGCGGCCAGGGCCGCCCTGGGCTCACCCGGCTTCTCCCGACCGGTGCCCTTGCTCTCAGCAAACGTCCGGAGCAGCATCTCCACGCTGACGTTCTCAATGTTCTGCTTGAACTCCTCGTGCACCTGGAAGGGGCAGCCCGGAGTCGGGAGGACCGTGCAGGGCCCATCGGCCGCCCCTGCCTGAGCCTCTCACCTGTTCCCAGCCGTCGCCACCCTGGGCCAGCTCCCGGTCCAGGTCCTCACCTGCCCAATCTGCACGTGTGTGTCCTCCACCGAGTGTGCGTAGGAGCCCAGCAGTGCCTTCATGTGCCGCAGGTGCGTCTCCTCCAAGGCTTGGAAACGCTGCGGGGGAGAGGGGGTGGGGAGGGCGGTAAGGGGACAGACAGCAGGACACGTGGATGGACACCTGGCCAGGCACGCCCTTGGATGTGCTCAATCCTGAGCCAGAGTGGGCGGGATGCAAATGAGGAGCTGGCAGGGGCGTGGCTCGGGATGCAAATGAGGAACTGGCTGGGGGCGTGGCTCGGGATGCAAATGAGGAGCTGTCCGGGGGCGTGGTTTGGGATGCAAATGAGGAGCTGGCCGTGTGGCTCGGCATAGGGTCCCTGGGCGTCAAGCCTGAGGTCCTGCCCCCTCCCCCCTTGAAATAAAGCGAGTAGACACTTGGGCCACTTTCTGTGTGAGCACCCAAGGGTGTGTCTGGTGTCCCAGACAAAGGGACTCCCATCCCAGGGAGGAAAAGACCTGAGAGGCCCAGACTCAGCCCCCTGCCCACACCCCCTGAAAGCCCAGATCCAGCCATGCAGGAAGTCCTCCCCACCACCACCCCTCTGCCCCGTCTTCCATGGACCCTACACCTCAGCTCAAACAGACTTCCACCTCTTCCTCCGCACAGAATGAATCCTCATCTGCTTTTCGCACACGTGGGTGGACAGGGAACCTGGCTCTCACCATAGCTGAGTCCAGCATCTTGTGCTCAAAGTCTGTCCGGGCCGAGTTGTACTTCTCCACCGAGCGCCGCAGTCCCTCGGCTGCTTTCTTGGTTTTGGCTTCTGCCTGGGAGGGTCCGAGAGGAGCGGCATTGGGAAGGGACACTTGGGCCGCTCTGTTGCGTGCCCCCGCCGGGCAGGTGGCCCGGGCTGTGTCCCCTGCGTGCACGCGCACACGGTAGCACCTTGTCCATCTCCTTCTGACTGGTGCTCTCCCGGCGCAGGCGCTCCTGGTCCATGCAGCGGCTCAGGTAGTTCTCGCGGCACTTGGGCAGCAGCTGGCTGACGCCGGCCAGCACGTGCACCGCGTCCAGCGTGCCCAGCACCTCCTCCTTACACTGCGGACCGAGACAGCCATCACAGAACGCCCCACACCCCTGTGCCCGGCCACCCTCATTCCCAGGCATGTCTCCCATCTGAAGTATTCAGGGCCCCAGGGGTGCAGCTCGGGGCTGGGTGCTTGCCCGCACCCAGGCCTAGGTTCACCCAAGCACCTAAGTCAACGAACGTAACAGGAGGTTTTAAACAAAGATACAAAACACGTGGATCAAATGCGGGGCTCCTGGGAAGGCACCTCGAGATTCTGCATCTACTGGGGTGTAGGCGTGTTTTGGATTCCGTCGGTAGCTGGGGTTCAGGCCCAGCCCCTCATCACAGCACCCCGCCTCACTTTACAGAACCATGCTTTCCCGCAGCGCTCAGACAAAGGCAAAAGCCTTTGCGTGTCAGGCTGGGGCTTCTCCTTTTCTGCGGAGCAGAGGGTTCGCTGGGGTCCCCGGACCCGAGTCCCTGCTGCAGGGTTTCCTGGGGCCCGGGGGGCGGGCGGCGGGCTGGGTGCCCCACACACGCACCTTCTTGTGGGATTTGAGCTGCTCCTCGCCGTAGCGGAGCACATCCTTGATGAGGTCCTGCAGCTTCCGCGTGAGCTCCAGGTGGCACAGAGCCAGCTTGTCGGAGGAGACTCGGAAGACCTCCCAGAGTGGGGCAAAGGTCCTGTGGATGGTCACTCTTCCAACTCCACTCCGCCCCCAGCCTCCGCCTCAAACACACACTGTGCGCTAGCCCTGCCCAGCTTTCTAACCCTCGGGAGCCCGAGGGTGGGCTCCTTCTTCCCAAGGTGTGGGTTCGAGGAAGCTGGGCCGCCTCCGGCCCAGCCCAGGAAAGGGCTCCATTCCTGTCTGAGCCCGTGGCGGGAAGGCCACAGGGGTGGCTGGTGGTGGCCGGCACACGGCGGGGCGAGGACATGTCCCTCCCGGGAGGACTCCCAAGGCCCGGCCGCACTCACCCCATGGGGGTCCCATTGCTGGCCAGCTTCGAGAGTTTGGCCATGGCCTTGGAGTAGGCCTCCTCCACGGTGGCCCTGGTGGGAGGAGAGGGCACTTTCCAGACACCCTGTGAGAGGCGCCATCAGGGCCTCAGTTTCCCCTTTTCAATGCCATTTCCCCTTCACAGGCTTTACCACAAAGGTGGTACACGCAGCGGCAGGTGCACGTTACAAAAGCCGATGCGTGTACGTTCTTGAGGCCGGGCCTGGCGCGCCGCCCCGCTCTCGGCCCTCGCGGCCCACGCGCCTGGCTCCCGGAGGAGGCGCCGTTTAAAGCCCCCAGATGTAGGCGTTTGGGCTGGCGGCAGGAGCCCCCCGTGACTGGGGCCCCCAAACCAGGCGACTTGAAGGGAGGATAAGGGGTGTCCGCAGCATCAAGAACCCCTTGGACTTCTGAAGGTCCAGGAATCGGGGCCAGAGGGGGCGTGGCCTCGAGGGCCTGGGGCGTGGCCACGAAGCGCACGCGTGGCCTTGTATGGCTAGGCTGTGGGCGTGGTCTTGAGGGGGAGGAGCCGCGTGGAGGGCGGGGCTCGGGCCTCACCTCTCCCGGATGAAGTCGGCCAGCTCTTTGGTGGAGATGGGACCCTGCTTCACACTGTGATACAGGACTTCAAAGCCATGGTTTTTCTCACCCTGCAGTAAAACGGGGTTCAGCCTAAGAAGGGGGAGGGACAGTCTCCAGGTTGCCTAACAACAGCCAGGGCAGAGCCAACCCGCACAAGTCTGTTCCTTGGCTGTTGGGAGTGACTCAGGCCTGAGCCAATCAACAGGCCGCATTGCCTGTGTGGTCAAGACGGGTTGGCTGACGGGTTTTAACTGCGTCCAATCAGAGAGAAGCTTGTTGTTTTTTGTCCCACCTTGAGGGAGAAAAGTCTCATTTGCCCTGTGTCTCCTTTCTTTGTGTCTGTGTGTCTGCCTCCATTTGCTTGTCTGATTATCTGGCTTCACGGAGAAGAGGGACTGTGTGGAGATAGTAGATGCCAAGTGACAGCTGTGAGGCAGACTGCTTGTCTAGAATGTTCCAGGCCTTGGGTTCCTTTCCAGCATGGTGTATGTGTGCGTGTGTGTGTATGCTTGTGAGAGTGAGCTTATAAAGCTTGGAAAGATGTTGAATCAAAAATCTGAACGATATGTACGTTTAGTCAGGTTGCTGGATCAAACGTGTCCTGAGAACCACATGCCCCACAATCATTGACTACTGTCAGCCACTGGAGTTGTGTGCTTCTGCTCTTTCCAATGTGAAAACATCCTCTCAAGACCCACCAAAACCCAGCACAGCATGGGGAGCTTTTGAGTTTGTTAATAAATGAGCAAACATTTCTACCAGTGCTAGTGGGGCCTTACGCCCTCCAAGCTCTGTTCAAAAGCTGCCCCCAGATGGGTGCCAGTGGCTCACACCTGTAATTCTAGCTACTCAGGTGGCTGAGATCTGAGGATTGTGGTTCAAAGCCAGCCTGGGCAAAGAAAGTCCACGAGACTGATTTCTAATTAACGACCCAAAAACCAGAAGTGGTGCTGTGGCTTCAGCCTTGAGCTGAAGAGTTCAGGGACAGCGCCCAAACCCACAGTTCAAGACCCATGACTGACAAACAACAACAACACCCCAACAATGTCCCTCAGAGCCACCAACCTGCCTTGGGTTGGTGCCACTCCCTCTCCAGAGCAGTTCCCTTGTGTCAGGCAGAACCTGACAGCCGTTGGTGCCCGGACGCCAGGGTGATGTCTGCGGCACAGCATGGACACAGCGGCCTCTGGGCCAGCGGTACGGGGATCCTCGGGTGAGCCGCACCAGGCACGGCCGCCCAGGCCAGCATCTGGCTTGACTCAGAGTCAACTCTTGGCCCATTTCCCAGTCCTGATATGTGTGTGTGCCTTCCTTGGGGCTGACTGGCGGCCCAGGGCCATGGGAGGGGCCTCTGGACTCCAGACTGGCCCCAGGCTACCCACTGCCTGGTCCACCTGCTTCCCTGTCCACTTCCCCATGGCTCCCCAGTCCCCCCTGCCCTGGCTGCAGGGCTGCCAGGCAGGCTGGGTCTGACAGGCACCAGGAACAAGCAGCCAGCTAAAAGAACTGGCTGGATGTCCCAGGCATGACCAGGGCAGTGGGGACCCGGCTCAGGGAGCCAAGGCTCCCTGCCGTCAGCAGCCCGGCCGGGGCTCAGCGCCCGGGCTGGGCGTCTCTGCTGGGAGTCAGAGGTGGTTTCTATTTTCTCCTTGCTCATCTCAGTTTTCTACAGTCAGCTTTTGTACCTTGTACAATTAAAAATAACTGACAGTGTGTGTAGGCACAGGGGTGATGCTGATCCACCAGCAGCCCACACCTTACATAGCAGGGCTAGCAGCCCCTCGGAGAAACTCAGCCCCTCGGTGGGGGTCACGGCCACTGGGAGGTTGGGCTGGAGAGCCTGACCCTTGGGATGGGGACAGAGGTCTGACACCCTAAGTAGCAAGGGGATGTGGTCCCTTTAAGAAAACAAATGCCAGTGAGAGGAGTTCTCTCCAGCTGGGGAGGGAAGCAGGTTTGTTGCTAGGGGCAACGGGTCACCTAGCAACGAGCTCCCTCTTTCCAGTGCTCGCTCAGGCCTACAGCTGAGGAAGGGGCTTTCAGCCCTCCTTCCCTAACCCTATGTGGTACCCACTCTCACCAGCCTGGTCCTGGGGCAGGTGTCCTCGCCCTCCCCACATCCAGTGCTGCACAGCTGCCAGGGAGGCCAGCCACACCCTCACGCCCACCTGCTCCTCAGGTGAGGTCAGGCTGGCCCTCCCCCTGGCCAGAAGCTGGGGGGGGGCTTCAAGAGAAAAGGGCAGGGGCTGGGCAGTGACCATGGAAGACTGGACAAAGACAGGGAATGAATGAGTCAGAGGGCCAATGGGGGGATGGATGAGTAGACAGATGGATGATGGTTGGGTGGATGGGTGGATGCATGGATAGGTGAATTGATGGGTGGATGACTGGGTGGATGGATAGATGGGTGGGTAGATGAGTGGATGGATGGATGGGTAGGTGGGTGGATGGGTGGATGGATAGATGGGTGGGTGGGTAGATGGATGGGTGGATAGTGGGTGGATGGGTGGTGGATGGGTGGGTAGGTAGTAGGTAGGTGAATGGATGGGTGGCTAGGTGAGTGGATGGATGGGTGGGTGGGTGGATAGATGTGTCGGTGGATGGATAGATTGGTGGGTATATGAGTGGATGGATGGATGGATGGAAAGGTGGGTGGATGGGTGGGCAAGTAGTAGGTAGGTGAATGGATGTGTGGGTGGATGGATAGATTGGTGGGTAGATGAGTGGATGGATGGATGGATGGGTAGGTGGGTGGATGGGTAGATAGATGGATGGATGGGTGGTTGGGTGGATAGGTGGATGGATAGATGGATGGGTGGTTGGGTAGATGGATGGGTGGGTGAATAGGTGGGTAGATGGAGAGGTGGATGAGTTGATGGGTGGGTAGATGGATGGATGGATGGATGAGTGGATGGGTAGGTGGATGGATAGGTGGGTGGATGGATAGGTGGGTGGGTGGGTAGATGGACAGGTGGGTAGGTGGATGGATGAGTGGATGGATGGGAGAGTGGGCAGATGGATAGGGGGGTGGATGAGTGGTTGGGTGGGTGGATGGATGGGAGAGTGGGCAGATGGATAGGGGGGTGGATGAGTGGTTGGGTGGGTGGATGGATGGGTGAATGGGTAGGTAGGCAGATGGATAGGTGGGTGGATGGGTGGTTGGGTGGGTGGATGGATGGGTGAATGGGTAGATGAGTGGATGGATGGGTGGGTAGGTGGATGGATGGGTGAATGGGTAGGTAGGCAGATGGATAGGTGGGTGGATGGGTGGTTGGGTGGGTGGATGGATGGGTGAATGGGTAGGTAGGCAGATGGATAGGTGGGTGGGTGGATGGATGGGTGAATGGGTAGGTAGGCAGATGGATAGGTGGGTGGATGGGTGGTTGGGTGGGTGGATGGATGGGTGAATGGGTAGATGAGTGGATGGATGGGTGGGTAGGTGGATGGATGGGTGAATGGGTAGGTGGGCAGATGGATAGGTGGGTGGATGGGTGGTTGGGTGAATGGGTAGGTGGGCAGATGGATAGGTGGGTGGCTGGTTGGACAGGTGGGTAGAGATGGGTGGAGCACATGTGTCTTGCTCAGCCCCTCTGGGTCGCAACAGGGGATCCCTAGCTTGGGTGTTGCCGAGTGACAGGGGCTGTATGTGTCAAACCAAGGAACGGCCCAGCTGTCCAGGTGGGGTGGAAACCCACAGCTGGTTTGGCCCTGTTCCCCAAGGCTCAGCCGGGCCCAGGTTTGACTTCTAACCCTATTTCCTTTGTGTAATCTGCAGATCATGGAGTCTCACTCAGCTTCTGTCCTGGGTGCGTGACGTCTGTCACCCTTGCCAGCATCGCCAGGCCTCTGAGTTCTGTTCACTCCTCTGACTGTCCCCCTGCCTGAACCCTGCCCACAGGCACTCCGTCCACCCTCCTCCATAAAAGTCAGAAGACCCTACCAAAATAAATGTAGAAAGTCTTACCCAAAAATGCTCCCCAAAATACGACATCCTGGTGACGTCTGACGTCTGTGGTGATGTGGGGGGTCCCTGCAGGTCCTGCCCAGTGTCGGTCTGGAAAGAGTAAGGTTGAATCATGAGTTATACCAGTCCAGCTGGGCAGAGACAGGTGGAACTCCTGCCTGGGGGCCCGCCAGCGTCTGAGAGAGGCCAGTCATGTCCTGAGTCCTCATCTAGGGGACAGCATTGGATACTGACCGCTCCTGGGGTCAGCTAGGCTGATGGCTTGGCACAGGGGTTCTTAGGCATACGTAGGCGTTACTGGGCAGGGCCGCACAAGCGCCAGGTCAGTTCACAGGTGAGTCTCCTGCTCAGAGGGGACGCTGCTACTTGGCTGACCACACCGCAGCCGGCTCAGCGGGACCCCTAGATGGCTCCTGTGGGCAGACAATCTGGTGAGGGAAGCCAGCCAGGCAGGGCCCGTGCGGGGAGAGGGTCCCATGCCCCAGGGCGCCCCTGTCTCCTCAACCCCCTCCCCCCAGGCCTGCCACAGGTACCTTCCTGAGCTGCGGCCCCAACCTCACCCTAAACCATGCAGCCCCAACCTCACCCTAAGCCTCACTCAGCTGGTGGGCCTCAGTGTTCAGCTTAGCACTTCACCTTCCCCATCTGCAAGACAGGGCGGAAGCCTGGAGCTGGAGTGGCCAGGCCACCTGGGCAGTCCTGGGGAGGGGGGAGGGCGGAGGGCAACCCCGGGCCGGGCCACCCTGGGGAGGAGGCTGCCTGTCACCCGAGCCTGCCGGCTCATGCATCATTTATGGCCTCAAGCAGATCAACAGCAGCTGGGAGCCTGAGAGACCAGGGCAGTGGTGGCGGTGGAGGTGGTGGCAGCAGCCGCAGGGGTAGGAGCTGGGCTGGGGACGCAGGATGAAGACACCCTTGGGCCCCACGAAGAAAGGACTGAGCGGGGGCTTGGGCCAGGCTGTGGTTCCAAGCCTCAGTTTACCTACTTTTGAGAGAGCTGGACAGATGTCCACCCTTTGTCTGGTAATAGGTAGTCGGAGATGGGCAGATTGGAGATTCAAAAGCTGGGGAAGCCCTGACTGAAGGATGTGGCAGCTGGGGTTTTCACGCACGAATTGGAGTTGACCAGGAAAACGTAACTAACCATTCCCCAGTGCCAGGCAATGCTGGGGCCTTCACAAAGCCCCCCAAGGAAGCCATGGGGTGCCAGTGTGAGGCCTGAACAGCAGAGCTCAAGTTCCCTTGGCTGACAGCCTGGGTAGGCCCCGGCGCGGTGGACTCTGCACTTTGCTGGGGGGACACTACGGACAGAGCTCGGCTTTAAACCAGGTAAAATGGAGGAACTGAGCCCGGGTCCCCGCCAGGCAGCTGCAGTGCTCAGAGGCGGGGAAGGGGCGTAGGAAATCCTCCCACCAGGGAGCCACGATCCCAGCAGCCAGGATGCCCCTTGCATGCCCCACTAGGGTCCTTCCCTGAGCACCAGGTGCAGCCACCCCACCTTGCATGGCCACCTCGTGGTGGAGACGAGGCCCATCAGCCCCCAGCCTCTGGGGATGAGGACCCCGCTGCTGTGACCTCCTATTTGGAGCCACCAGCACATGTGGGCCCTGGATCCCCAGGTCCCCTGGGTCCCTCACGCGGCCACCTCCGAGAGCCAGCCCCGAGGCCGCGGGCAGGGCCACTCCCCACCCAGGAAGTCACATCTGCTCCGTGTCCTAACCCACACTGCCCAGCTCAGGGTGGCTTTCTGGTCTGAGGGCCTGGAGGGGCCGGAGGGCGTCCTGGACGGGGCTGGAACTCACCCGCCGGCCGGCACACACCATGTGGCTGGGGCTCTGGGGAGAGCAGGCTCAGAGACAGCCACTGGGCCTGGCAACTTCCGTCTCCAGGAGCACAGCGGCGTATGTGGGGGACAGGAAGCTCACCCCGCCTGCTGCCACCAACCGCCACCTCCCCTCCCTCCCCACCCTCCCAGCCGGCTCCGGCAACACCAAGGCTGACAGGAAAGCCAAGGGGAAACTGAGGTCTAGCCCCAGGCCCTGCTGGGGCTGGCATAGCAGACAGGTAATCATCAGGATTACAGTGGTAAAATAAATGACAGCCCTGCATCCACGCACATCCCCTGCCCCCACCCTCCCCGCCACCCCACCCCAGCTGGCCAGAAATGCCTGCCCTATGGGGGAAACTGAGGCTGAGAGGAGCCGGCTTTGTACCATCGCGTGTCCTCCCTCCATGAGAACCAGGACACTGGTACCTGGATGCCCTTGAACATTAGTGTGGGCCCTTCCCTCCCACCACACAGCGAGCGATCTGCCACCACCCAGAGACCAGCCCAGAAACAGTCAGCCCAGGGCAGGAGGTCATCCACCAGTTCCAGAAAACCTGGGGCCCGGGAGCCGCAGAGCCAGGCAGCACTGAGCCAGCAGGGGCCCCAGGCCCCACCTGGAATGGGGTGTCCAGAGCCCCCAGGTCTTGCTGGGTGACCTTGAGCCACCTTTGACCTCTCTGGGCCTCCAGGCTCCCACAAAACAGAGCAGGCCCCTCACCCCAGTTGGCGTGGGGAAGCTGAGGCCCATGGCAGGGTCACGGGGTGACTGGGCCCTCGGGAGCTCCTGTCTTCCTGGCACTCTGCGGTGAGCACCCATGGCGGGCCAGTTGCTTCCCGCCTTGCCAGGGGGTGGAGACGTGGCATTGGCTTCGTCCTCCCCCTCCCTGGTCAGCCATGACCCCGTGACGGGGCACCAATATTATAATTAATACCGTAATGAGCACGTCTGTGCAGCCCACAGCAGGGAGGGGGCGGGGGGGGGCAAAACCACCCCCACCTAGGGGCGTCGCCCCCCTGCCAGGGCCCCCACCCCGCGCCAGGCTGGCCAGCGTGGGTGGGGGAATGTGGGTCAGGGTGTGCCCTGCAGCCCCGCCGGTGAGACCGGCCACCGATGCCACCGGCCAGGTTTCACCCCGGCAGGGCAGGTGAGGCCGGAGCCCGCAGCACAGCTGGGTAAACTGAGGCTCCAGACAGGTGGGGCTCACGCAGGAGCCGCCAAGCCCACCGGCCTCTTGGCCCCAGACAGACATGCCCATCGGAAGCAAGAGTCAGATCACCATCCAGCAAGAAGTGTGTGTGCGTGTGCGCGTGTGCGCGTGTGCGCGTGTGCGCGTGCGCTGAGGAGCTGCCGGACGCAGGGCTCGGTTCCCACCCAAGGAAACTGAGGCCATCGGGGCCCAAGGTCACCAGGGAGGCTGGAGGCGCCGGGCGGGCCGGGAGGGGCCCGGGGGGCGGGGGCCTCCCCGCCGCGGCCTCCGCACCACTCCTGGCCTCCCAAGATCCCCATTTTGCCTCCGTTTATTTTCATCCACAGAGCAGATGCCGCCCGCGCTCTGTTCGGCCGAGGGGGCT
>NW_012267324.1:1967602-1972778 GCF_000151885.1 Dipodomys ordii
CGCCCCCGGGCGTGGCCTAGCAAGCCACGCCCCCGTGACGACGCTGCGAGGGCGGGCTCTGAGTCGGCGCCGCCCACCATTGGACCATCTAGACAGCCGCTTCACCAATCTCGTGCTCTGATTGGCTGAGCCGGAGAGGCCTCCCCCCCCATCTTTTTAAAATCCTGCTCTTTCACTCCACCATCGCCCCCCCCCCGCCACCTGCAATTAATTTGCATAATTTAAAGAGACAGGCACCGCTCCTGTCACCTGAGACCAAGAGGGAAGGGTCAACCAGCATTCATTGTGTGCCTACTGTGTCCCAGTCACTGAGGAAGACTCACTGGGTCTTCGCCCCCATCCTCCAGCCACGGGCTATGGGGGACGATATTGATCTCAGGAAGAGCGAAGCTCAGAGGGGTAAGACCCTACTTTGGGGTCACACAGCAGGCTTGCTGTCCCATGGACACAGACATGGTGTCGGTGCTGCAGACGGCTCTGCTGGGCTGGGGCTGTATCACTGAGCTCCACCAGACTCTACATGGCAGTTTTGAGGGATCCCCGTCCCAGGTGCTCATTAAATGATGCAGCCTGCCGGTCCACCTGGACAGCCGCCTTCCTCCTGCCTCCGCAGGACAGAGGGACCT
This sequence comes from Dipodomys ordii, assembly GCF_000151885.1. Classification (NCBI taxonomy): domain Eukaryota; kingdom Metazoa; phylum Chordata; class Mammalia; order Rodentia; family Heteromyidae; genus Dipodomys; species Dipodomys ordii. Next base: position 1,968,229 of record NW_012267324.1, read on the forward strand.
TGTTACCCATGACAACTGCACACTTTGGCATTTTAGACCAGCTTCAGCTTTGAAATCACTGAGGATCTCTAGGAGAGAGGGCATACCAGGGTTTGAACTCGGGGCCTTGGGCTTGGTAAGCTCTACCACTAAGCTGGACCCCAGCCCTTTGTGCTGTGTTTTGCTTTTAAATAGAGTCCAACCATTGGCTCAGGCCAAGAAAAATCCTATTTAACTGGGATAACAGACCTGATTCACCACACCTGGCTTGCTGGTTGGGCTAGGGTCTCTTTAGCTTTTTACCCACGCCAACCTGAGATCTGTTCCTCCCAACTTCCTCTTTGCTAGTTGTGGAGAATTCCTCTGTGTGGCTCATTTGCCAAGGTTACTGAACCACCATTGAGACCTTACCACCAAGAGAAGCCTACGCTTTATTCACACCCCCCACCCCCATGTTTCTCCTCTGTCCTAGGGCCTCGCAGGAGGCAGCCTCCACCTCGGGCTTCTCCTTGCTGCAAGGACAGCACTGAGTCCTGTCGCTTCCAGGGCCCGGGTCCTGGTGGAGAAGATGCTGGGACGCCTCAGTTAAACCAAAGCTGCCCGGGGCCCAGGCCTCAGGAGGCTGCAGCAAGACCCAAGCCAGTCTCTGCTCACACACAGGCACTGCCTCAGAAACACAGATCAGGTGGCTCACACCTGTAATCCCCGTTACTCAGGAGGCTAAGCACTGAGGATCTCAGTTTGAAGCCGGCCTGGGCAGGAAAGCCCTTGAGAATGTTGAATCACCAAAAACTTGGAAGCTGAGCTGTGGCTCAAGTTGTGGAGAGCCAGCACCAAAGCTCAGGGACAGCGCCCAGGCCCTGAGTTCAAGCCCCAGGGCCAACACATGCACACACACAGAAAATATAAAGACATTACACTATTTCCACACACATCAAAACATAACCTGGCACACATGAATAAGTTTAAAAACAGGCTGAAAATCCCCAGTCACTGTCTGGCATTGGTAGTGGGGACCACAGGCCATTTGCAGACCTGCATGGAGGTATGGAGGCAGGGCTGGTGTGAGCCGAGTCCCAGGTGCTGCTCCTGACCTCAGATCTGCTCAGGGAGGGCTGCCCACCCGCCCTCACCAGAGTGGACGCAGGATTGCTGACTCCAGGGTGCCGTGTGTCTTATACTCATCCTGGTCCCGCTCCTCCCCTTGGCCAGCCTTGTCTGGGAACCGGGGGATAGGCAGGGAGCTATGGAGAAAGCAGAGCACGCAGACCCAAATAGTTTTCCAACAGAGCCAGGGCAATCCCAGCTCATGGCCTTGATCTGGGCAGGTCAAACCCCACTCCTGGCTTTTTTTTTTTTTTTTTTTTGTCAGTTGTGGGGCTTGAACTCTGGGCCTAGGCGCTGTCCCTCAGCTCTACCACTTGAGCCACAGCACCACTTCTGGTTTTCTGGTGGTTTACTGGAGATTAGAGTCTCATGGACTTTGCTGCCCAGGCTGGCTTTGAACCACGATCCTCAGATCTCAGCCTCCTGAGTAGCTGGGATGCCAGGTGTGAGTTACCGGCGCCCGGCCCACTCGTGGCTTCTTGAATGTAATTTTAACAGGGTCTGTGTAGTCCAGGGTGGCCTGGGAATCGGGAATCCCTCTGCCTCTGGCAGTGTCTGGAGTACAGCTCATTAGAGAGCAGCGCCAGGCTGTTCCAATCAGCTTTCCACTGTCTCTGCAGTGTGCAGTATTCTTTCTGTATTCTGTAGTGCTGTTCACTATGGAACTAGAGCATTTCTTTTTTCTTGCCGGTCCTGGGGTTTGAACTCTGGGCCTGGGCGCTGTCCCTCAGCTCTTCAGCTCAAGGCTAGCGCTCTACCACTGGAGCCACAGCACCACTCCCGGCTTTTTGCTTATGTGGTGCTGAGGAATCGAACCCAGGGCCTCAGGCATGCAAGACAAGCACTCTACCACTGAGCCACCTTCCCAGCCCCAATACCGTCTTCTAAGCCCAAGGTTTGCAGGACTAACGGTTATTTGATGGTGTCCTAGAGGTTTTGTGAATTCCGTTAGTGTTTTTCAGTGTCACTGTGAGGCTGCATCTCTGCTGTATCTGCAGCCTCCAATGCATTTTCAGTTGCTCCTTTTTTTTCTTTTGTTGGTCGTGAGGCTTGACCTCTGGGCCTGGGTACTGTCCCTGAGCTCTTCAGCTAAAGATTAAGCACTCTACCACTTGAGCCACACTGCAACTTCCAGTTTTCCTGGTGGTTTATTGGAGATGAGTTTCATGGACTTTCCTGCCCAGGCTACCTTTGAACTGCGATCCTCAGATCTCAGCCTCCTGAGTAGCTAGGATGACAGGCGTGAGCCACAGGTGCCTGGCTTTAGTTGCTCCTGTTCTATGATGTAGGCTTTCCAGAGGTTTGAATTTGGGCCACTGAGCTCTTCATTTCTGCAATTTCAATTCGATCTTCTTTCAGTAGTCCTATCTTTATTCCCATTTCCCATCCTGCACTGCCTTATTTCCTTTGCGTGTTTTGCATGTGTTTACCAGTTGAACTCAGGGCCTGTGCTGTCCCTGAGCTATCTTGCTGTGGCTCAGGCTGGCCTTGAAACTTCTATGCTTTTCTACCTCTTCTGTTTTTTCCCCCCCCATGTTTGGGCAATCTTATGAAGCTTCATCTTGTAACTCACCAGTTTTCCATCCAGCTTTCCCAAGTCCCTTGTTAAAACCTATCCCGTGTTTAAATCTCAGCCCTTAGCTTTCCTTTGGGTTGTTTTGAGACAAGATCATGGTAAATATCCCAGGATGGCCTCAAATGTGAGCTCTCCTGTCTCAGCTGGTCCCGGGGAACTGCAGAGGCTGCAGGTTTGCCCACCATACCCAGCCTGCCCCATCCTGCCTCCCTCTCACCTGAAGTGACTGGAAGTGACAAGGGTGCTGGGGACTGCTTGAAGGCTCTTGCAGTGGCCTGTGGCACAACGGGAAAGTGATATAACTGTGGGCGTGGCTATGAGGAAAGTGCAGGCCCTGGTGGTCCTGGGACTTGAACTCAGGGCCTGGATGCTGTCCAAGAATTTTTTTTTTGTCGGTCATGTGGCTTGAACTCTGGGCCTGGGCGCTGTCCCTGTAGCTCTCCAGCTCAAGGCGAGCACTCTACTGCTTGAGCCACAGCACCACTTCCCTGTCCAAGATTTTGACCACTTGAACCACAGCTCCACTTCCAGCTTTTAGTAGTTTCTTGGAGTCTCACACTTTCCTGTCTAGGCTGGCTTTGAACTCCAATCCTCAGAGCTCGACTGAGTAGCAAGGATTACAGGTATGAGTCCCTGGTGCCCAGCTTTTTCCTGCTTCCTTGGCCAAATGTCCTGTCTCACCCCAGGCCCAAAGCCACGAGGCCAGCTGAGCTCTCAACACAGGCCAGGTTCACCCATGAAAGCATCCACAGCCTAAGTATGTCCTCACATCAACAGAAAGTTGATCCACCACTGAAGGATGCATGGTTCATGCAGCTGCAGGCTAGAACCATACACTTGTGCAGATACAAAGTCCGGCTGTCACAGCCCAGCCATGGAGCCCGGCCGTCACAGCACAGAGGTGGCAGAGTCTGGCCACCATGGTGCAGACCCCAGGTGCCACATCTCACTGTCTAGACTGCTCTGGGCTTTCCCACCACATCCCTGCCCTGCGCTGGGACAGCAGATCTCCCCCTAGCACGGCAGATGTGCTCAGAGGACAGGGCGGGGAGACTGTCCCAGCTGCAGTTGGACCTGACACTGGCGACATTTCTTACTAGGCCTTCACCCTGGGAATCCCCAAGGAGGAATCTGCCCATGAAAGGCACAGAGAATTTATCAGTTTTTTTTCTTTCACCAATCAAAGGCTGGATGGCGAACTTTCCCAGAGCACGGGCAGTCTGGGCTCCATTCTAGCACTTGGGGGGCAGGGAATGACAGACCCCAAAGAAAAACAAGGACTTAAAGACCAACAGTGTAAAGCATTTACAGAAAATCTGTCTACAAACTAGGTTGGAAAAGCACTGAGTGCCTCTTGCTAAAGAAGATTCGGGGCCAGGCACTGGTGGCTCACACTTGTGACTGAAGCTGCTAAGGAAGTTGAGGTTCAAAGCCGGGCTGGGCAGAAAAGTCCTTTAGATTCTCATCTCCAACCACGCAGGCGCACAGGCCCTGACGGAGGACGCTCTGCCCGGGCCTCGGGCCGGGCCGCGTGCCAGCGGCGGTCACCCAGCCCGCACCTGCTCCACACCGCGCCGAGACCCACAGAGGACGCGGGACACAGGGCGGGCCTGTTTATTTTGCGGCTCTGGGGCGGCCGCTAGAACTCCACCTTGCAGGCGGGGAAGGCCTCGTCCTGCATAGACACCATGCTGTTGCTGCCCAGCACCGTGACGCCCAGAGCCTGGTGCCGGACGTGCGTCTCCTCGTACCACCGGTGCATGGTGGCGGAGTCGAAGGTGGGGATCAGGGTCACCTGTGGAGACAGCGGGTTGCGGTGGGCAGCGGCCCGGGCAGGGCCTGCAGGGCGGGCAGGGCTGGGGCTTCCCGGTCCTCCGCCCGGGGGCCG
>NW_012267324.1:1973203-1973809 GCF_000151885.1 Dipodomys ordii
CGGCGGGCCTGGGCCTGGCTGGGCCGTGGGGGGATCCCAGTCCACCCCGCACCCCACTCCAGCCGTCCGCGGGCTGTGCGGGCTGTGATCCCGCAGGAACCGGGCGAGGACCCCAGCACCACCTCAGCCCCCGCCCAGCCCATCCGAGACCGATGACCCTGGCCACCTGCCGGCGGGGCCGGGCCGGGCCGGGCGGGCACCGTCCTGCGCACCCCGCACCATGCGCGAACTCAGCTCGACCCCCGCCGGCCACCCCGGCGCGGGGCTGCACAGAGCACCGGCCCCGCTCCCCTCAGGAGCCCTGGCCACGCGTGGGACCCCAGCCCCGAGCCCAAGGCCAGCCCAGGCAGGACGGACCGACAGCCGGAGGCGGGCCGTGTCGCCTCGAGCCCACAGCCCACGAGTGAACCGACGCTGGCCCAGCCAGCCGGTAACGCCAGGCTGGAGGCCTGGCTCCGGCGCCAGCACCCTCGGCCGGAGAAGCAGAGGGCGCAGGGCCAGGACGCTAAGACCACACGGAGACACACGAAGTCTGCACAGACCTGCGTGTACTGGAGAGATGGATGAAGGTGTAGAGGTGGGCCAGAAGGGGTCGGGGGTAAGGCA
>NW_012267324.1:1974223-1974878 GCF_000151885.1 Dipodomys ordii
CATCCCATGACGCCCCCTGCACCCCGCCAGCAGGGCGCAGGTGAGGTTCTTGAGGCCGGGCCGGGGCCAGGTGGGGCGGGACTGGATGGGACAGGCCGGGCTGCCTGGACCCATGGCGGAGGGCGTCCGGCCTGCAGGGCACGCCGCCCCACACCCAGCACAGTGCCGGCTGTCGGTGCTGGCGGCCAGGCCCACCCAGCAGGGGCAGGCTCTGTCAGAGCACCACGCTGAGCTCGGGCCTGGACTCTCACCAAGCCTCCAGCTCAAGGCTGGTGCTGTGCACCTGAGACATGCCTCTGGTGGGCGTTTTTGCTGCCCCCGGGCCTTTCTGCCCGAGCTAATCCTCCACTTCCTGCCTCCTAGGTATGGGCGCACGAAGCCCAGCCACAGACCCGTGGACGTGCAGCCAGCTCTCCAGCCCTGTCCGGTCGGAGGCTCGGCTCCGGAGCCGGGCCTGGCGGTTGGCACCTGCATCCCAGCGCCGGGTACACCCGGGCGGGCGTCACCCCAACTACACCACGTCCCGCGCGTCCCCCTGCAGAACACCCAGAGCGCGGGGCTGTGGACGTGGCTCCCGGCGGGAGCTGGCCGCCCGTACTCACCGGCCGGGCCCCTGGCGGCTGTCTTCGGGGCGGAGGGCTTCCTGCTCAGGGGC
>NW_012267324.1:1976500-1978993 GCF_000151885.1 Dipodomys ordii
CGGCGCCCGCCGCCTCCCCGCGCTCCGCCACCTTGCGCCGCAGCAGGCTGTTGAGCCCCGGGAGGCTGTCGGCGCCCGCGTGCGTCACCAGCACGGCGTCCACTCGGTCCAGGTGCCTCACCAGCTTCCAGAAGCTGGACTTGGGGTTCGAGCCGCCGTTGACCAGCACGGTGAAGCCGTTGACGGCGAAGAAGGCGGCGTCCCCGAGCCCTCCGGGGAAGACGTAGCAGCAGGGCGCCGTGAGCCGCAGGAAGCCCCCGAAGGACGGGGGCTCCAGCAGGTCGAAGGGGGACGGCGGCTCCAGGGACTCGGCCAGGTACTCCAGGAACTCGCGCAGGCCCTCGGACGCCGGCAGGCGCGCCGGCGGGTTCAGCCGGAGCCGCAGACCCGGCAGCTCCGGCGACAGCTGTGCCCAGTCCCCGAAGGTGGGGCAGGTAATGGTCAGGGAGGTCGTGGGGGAGGCCGCCAGGGCGTCCAGGACCTGCAGATCGGCGAGTGGGCAGCACCCTGACCAGACCTGGCCGTGAAGTCCTTCCCCGCTCCTTGGACAAGCCACTGCCGAGGTTCCCACCTCCTCCTCTGTCCCCCGGTGCCCCAGGGCCCTGGGCTTGGGGCTCACCTCCCTCCACCCCTGTGAGCTCCCACAGGGGACAAGGCCAGTGCCCACACCCAGGCCCAGCGACGTCGGAAGGACCTGCCTCCCACCCCGCTGCGGGACACGAGGCACCAGGACTCACTGGAGGAGGACAGCAAGACACCAGCTTACCTCTTTGTCCCCCAGGACCTGGAGAAAGTGATGGGGGGAAAAGCCCCCCGTCTGGAGCAGCAGGTCCCCGGTGTCCTCCAGGCAGGGTCCGGCCAGCACCAGCAGCTTGTGAGGAGCCGGGTCCAGCAGGAGGTTCCGGAGCTGGGGACAGCAGAGTCCTCTGCCACAAGGCGCCAGCCCACCATCCCATGACGCCCCCTGCACCCCGCCAGCAGGGCCCCGTGCCTCGGCAGAGTCTTTCTCCTCCCACCTGTCCTGCCCCAACACCTCCTTCTCCGGGAAGCCCTCTTGATGCTTTCGGGCCTCCAGGCCCTCTTTTTTTATGGAGCCCAGCCCTCCCATCACAGGTCTCACCCGAGAGCTCCACCCCACCAGAAAGAAACTTCACTGTTTAGGTTCTCCTCAGTCCCATAGCACTTTCCATCCTCCTGCCTCCATCCCTCCAGTGCTGGGTTAAAGGGGTCACTCTACAGGGGTCATCACACTACAACGCCTCACTCAGAAGGAAGCATCTCTGACCTATGGAATCCATGTGCAAAGAAGGGTTCTGCAGGCCAGAAGCCAGTGGCTAATGCCTAGCTACTCAGGAGGTTGAGATATGAAGGTCACAGTTCAAAGCCAGACCAGGCCAGAAAGTCCATGAGACTCTTACCTCCCATGAACCACCAGAAAACCAGAAATGGTTGCTGTGGCTCAAAACGGTAGAGCACATGAGCAAAAAACCTCAGGGACAGTGTCAGGCCCTGAATTCAAGCCTGACTGACAAATAAGGGTCTCTATTAGGGTGTCCCTTGTGCTCTGTCCTGTCAGATGCAAAATTCAGAGAAAGGAGCACAAGCTAGGAGACCTGCTCTAGTGGCCCAGGTAAGTCAGACTCTGAGGAAGGGAACTCAAGATAACATCGCAGGGTCTGGCCAGCCTCCCACTAAGCAGGACACCAACCCCCCTCCCTCCCAGACCACCCCACTGAGATGGTGGGGGCCATGGGGCCAGGTCCTGGGCTTCTGGGGGGCTTCCTACCTCATCGCACAGGGACCGGTCCGATGGGTTTAGGAGGACCAGCGTCTCCAAAGTCTCTCCGCGGTGGTGCAGGCTCCGCTGGCCTGTGGGTGACGGGGCCAAGCCACCGCTCAGGGTCACGCTGTCTTCTGTGTGACCCTTGGGTACCACACCCTCAGGAAACCCACCCAGGGGTCACTGGGCACCAGGTGTAGTGGGTGGGGGTGAGAACTGGAAACCCGAACGACCTGTAGGCCTCACTCAGAAGCGCCAGTAAGCAGAGGCTGGGCCTGATCTGCAGCAGGAGCCCTGAGGGGGCCACTGTCACCTCCATCCTACAGACAAGGAACCCGAGTCCGAGAAGGGCCGACGGCACCCAAGGGTGGACAACCGGAAGGGAAAGAGCTGCTAGCGGTGTGGGGCCGCCCGCCTGGGAAGGGCCTGTAGGGAAGCCTGGACTGCGGGGAAGGGGCTGTGGGTGTGGCCTGACCCGGGAGGGCGTGGCCTGACCCGGGAGGGTGTGGCCTGACCCGGGAGGGCGTGGCCAGTGTGTGGTGGGGTGGCGTTCAAGGGGAGTGGCCAGTACAGGGGCGTGGTGTTGCCAGTGGGGCTGCATTCAAGGGGAGGGGCCAGCACAAGGGCGTGGCCTGCGATGGGGGTGTCCTCACGGGGGCGGGGCTATGAGTGGCACAGTCCAACCAGGTGGGGAGAGGCGCAGGCTGGGGGCG
>NW_012267324.1:1979323-1979900 GCF_000151885.1 Dipodomys ordii
GCCCGCTAGCCCGCGCGGCGGCACCGGGGCCGGGCTGCCCTGTTCCCGGCCGCAGGACAGTCACTGCGCGGCTGTCAGTGGGGAAACCAAGGGCGGGGCGGGCAGCCGCAGGTCACTCGGACCGGATTTCCAGGTCTTCCCTTCCCTCAGGAAGCCACAGCCCTGCTTCGACCAGAGACCCGACACTTCCTTCCCCGGGGCGGCAGTGACTCAGCCCGCTGTACCGGCGGGAGTGCGGCCTAGCCGCGCCGGGCCACCTCCGGCGGGGCCTCCCCCCGCAACCCGCCTGCGGGGCCCGGGCAGGCTTCCAGCTGCAGCCGCCCCGCCCCGCCCGGCCTTCCCCGGCCTTTCCCCAGACCCGGCTCGGCTCCTCCACCCCGCGGGAGAGGAGCGCGGGCCCCGCCTGGCTGGCGCCCCGCACGGAGTGGGCCCGGCGCGGGGCGCACCTTTCACGAGGCTGGAGAAGGTGGCCGAGTGTCGGGACACGAAGACCTTGAGCTGCTCGTCCAGGCTGCAGACGCCGGGCTCCACGTCCCAGGAGCGGACACCTGGGCGGGAGAGGCCGCGGGGCTTCAGC
>NW_012267324.1:1980687-1983418 GCF_000151885.1 Dipodomys ordii
GCCGCACCGGAAGCGCGGGGACCCTCCCGGAAGCCCTCTCCCTGCGGCCCTCCCCCCCCACGCCACTCCCCACCCATCCATCCGTGCATCCGTCCATTCATCAATCCACCCCTGCATCACCCCTGACCTGTGGGTTGGAACCGGGTTCTCGCCAGCCCAGGGACCCTTGGATGCTCCCAGCTTCCCCAGGCAGGGCAGCTTGGGCATTGAGGGATGTGTAGGAGTTTGCCAGGCATGGGTACTGGGGCAGGAGAAGTGAGGCGCCCCTTCAGCCTTAAAGTTTTAAGGTTCTTTTTTCTGGTGGGGACGGGAGTAGAGTGAGGACCTCCTGCACAGCAGGCCCCCAGCCCCTCCGGGCCGGGTGTGGGCAGGTCCACACGCGCACTCTGCACCTGCGTGTGCCAGTGCAGCTCACGACTCCTTGAGCACTGTGGGGGCCATTTCACACGGGCTGGGGAGACCGGAAGGAGCCGTGGGTCTGGGCAATGTCCCCGCCCCGCCCCGCCCCGGCCTCTGGAAGCAGGTGGGGATGCGGAGACCTGTGCCTGCCCAGGCCGCCTCCCCTTGCTGGGGGAGGGGAGCATCTCCGCAGATGCTGCAGAGCGTCCAGAGTCGGGGATGCAAGTCCCCGCGGTCCTGGCCTGTGCCCCTCCCCGCCCCGGCTCAGGTCACCAGAGCCCAGAGAGGACACGATGGAGCCCAGCCTGCCGCGCTCTGTCTCCGACCTTCTCCCGCTCAGTGCTGGTCTGTGGGCAAGCCCTGCCCTCCACCCCCGTTTTGTCTTCGTTCTTTGTCGATTGTGGGACTTGAACTCAGAGCCCAGGCCCTGTCTTGGACTCTTTTGCTCTAAGGCTAGTGCTCTACCACTTTGAGGCACTTTCCAGTTTTGAGTGGTTAATGGGAGAGGAGTCTCACCGGGACTTATCTGCCTGGGCTGGCTTCGAACTGTGATCCTCAGATGTCAGCCTCCTGAGTAGCTGCATGACAGGCGTGAGCCGCCGGCACTTGGCCCTCCCCTGTTCTTGATATTGGACTGTTTTATCATTGTTGTCCATTATGTGTAGAACTGTGGTTTGAGCCCAGGGCCTCTGGTTTGTTGGATGTTCTACTGTGAACTATACCTCCAACAGTTTTTGTTTTGTTCATTTTTTTTTCCTTCTGGTCATGGGTCTTGAACTCTGGGCTTGAGTGTTGTCCCTGTGGTCTTCAGCTCAAGGCAAGCACTCTACCGCTTGAGCCACAACGCTTCTTCTGGTTCTCTGGTGGGTTTATTGGAGATAAGAGTCTCACAGTTTCCTGCCTGGGCTGGCTTTGAACCGCGATCCTCAGATCTCAGCCTCCTGAATAGCCAGGATGACAGGCGTGAGCCACCAGTGCCAGGCCGTTTTGTTCATTTTTTAAATAGCATTTTGTTTTTTACCCAGGCCAGACTAGACAGTGTGTCCCCCCAAACCTTCTTTCTTTGAGCTGGGATCTTCGGCCGGCCCAGAAATTCAGTGCTCCGAATGTCCATCTGTCAAGTCGCTGACAGCAATGAGCCACCATGTGCATCTTGTTCGTTTTTGACCAGGGAGGATTTCACAAAGGAACGCAGGCTGGCCTCAAAGTCTCCTCCTCCAGCCACAGCTTCCACAGCAGCAAGATCATAGGTGTGCACACTCAACAGCATACAATTCTTGGGACTTGTAATGGTGCTCTGGCAGATAGATTTACCAGCTAGCTCTCTGCGTGCACAGATGCCTGGCGATCTGGCCCGGGTCTTGCCGGGAGGGCAGATCTAATGCCAAGCCTCTTGCCAAATCTATCCCTGAATAAAGTCAACATCCTAGGGCCAGGTGTGTGGCACCCAGCAATGGAAGGCCTTGGGTTCCATCCCCAGCACCAAAATACATACAACATACATACGTACATACATTGTATGCACACATGCCAGCCAGCTCCTGAATGTAACTACCATCCGCCTATTTGTACTATTCTGTGTCCTTCTCGCATCTTTGAAGCAGGCTGAGTAGCTAGCACTACAGATGGAAGCCCCCGGTGCCCGGCCTCGCGTGTTCTTTTGTTTTTTTGTGTTGTTTTAGAGGTTTGAAGAAGACAGTGGAGAGGCCAGATTAGGGTCCCTTGTGGGCTCCAGGGTTCAGATCCGAGCTCCGTCTGGCCTCCGCACACAGGTTGTGCGGCTTTCTTTATTTTGTGTATTTTGGAGAAAGTCTGGTCTGGCCTCCATCTGTGATCCTCCCACTTCAGCCTCCCCCGTGCTGGGATTGCAGCTGTTACTCAATGATTTTGCTGTTCTGTTCTCTTTCAATCCTTGCCAGACGAAGAGGGAGAATAACTGCGGAGCTTTGGCAGTCAGCTCCCTCGCCCTACCCTGTTCTGCCCGGCCCCGGCCCCGGCCCCGCCTCACCCAGGGCCACCCAGGGCCGCCCAGGGGCGGCTGCGGCTCCCCGCGGGTCAGCCTGGGACCTGGAGCCCGGAGCTCCGCCCCTCGCCTCTACCGACCTATCCTGTTCCACCTCTTCCTCTTTTCTCCCATTTTCACCATTCTGGCCAATTAGATTACGCCTTTCCATTATAGGCCAATCCGATGCTTTGGCTTGCTTGCGCCAGCTGCTGGGCGGGGCGGGGCGAGCCGGGGATTCGCCAGGGGCGCTAAGAGGGTTTGCTGCGGGCTCCGTCAGCGCCCCGCGTCCCCGTACCCCGCACCCCGCGTCCAGCGGCCCCGCGGCCA
>NW_012267324.1:1985148-1987560 GCF_000151885.1 Dipodomys ordii
CCCGGGACCGGCCCTCCCCCGCCGGGACCGCCCCTCCGCCCCTCCGCCCCTCCCCCGCCGGGACCGCCCCTCCCCCGCCGCGGGTCGGTTGGCTTGTGGTCCTTGTTGAAACGATGAGGACGCAGCGCCACCTCCCCAGGAAACGGCGCTGAAGGACACAGCCTGCCAGCGGCCACTTTCTGACTTTTCTTTGTTTTTATCTTTTGGTCGGTGGTGGGTCTCGAACCCTGGGCCTGAGCACGGGCGCTCCACCGCTCGAGCCACTGCGCCACTTCCGGCTCTCTGGTGGTTTATTGGGGTTAAGAGTCTCGGGGACTTTCCTGCCCGGGCTGGCTTTGAACCTCGATCCTCAGAGCTCAGCCTCCTGAGCAGCTGGGATGACAGGCGGGAGCCACCGCGCCCGGCTTTTCTGTTTGGTGGTTTGGGACCTGGGCCAACCCCAGGTACAGGGCTCCCCCTCCCCCTCCCTCGTGCCCCCCTCCCCCTGTTCTTCCCCCCTCCTCCCCCCCTCCGGGTGGGCACCTGGTGAGAAGAGGAGAAGGGGACCCTGGGCCGGGCTGGAGCCCGCGGCCCCGCCGCAGCTGCTGCCCGGCCCCGGCCTGCTCCTGAAGGGTTACAGTTTTGAGGCTGTGACCACTTGATGCTTGTTTCTAGCAGAGCAACACGTGGTGGTGATCCAAACACCTGGCTGGTTGTGTGCCTTTATAACCCCTGCGAATCCTTAGCTCGGGGCTCTCCTCCTGGGCTGCGCCGTGTCCCGAGTGGCAGCCCGTCTAAATCAAACCTAAAGCAGCTGTAGAGCCTGACTCTCCGTGGTCTTCTTGGTGGGGGTCCTGCGACCTAGGCACACTGCTTCCCTGTCCCCGACGTACCTCACCTGGCCGCCTCTCTCCGGGCCTGGCTCCCCTGCTCCCCACCCCGCTGCGGGGCTCTCGGGGACCCTGTGTTCTGGCAATTTCCTTGGCTTCCGTGTTTGGTGCCATGGACCGGCAGAATCTGTGCGGCAAAGCTTTGTTCCCAGGCTCCAGATGGTGCCAACAGTCTGGTGAACAAACTGGGTGACATGTCCTCCCATCCTCCCCTTCGCGTTGGAACCCCAGGTTCCCCCCACGGCCCACAGAGCAGGGCCTGGGGGAGGGGCCTCTTCCCTAAGCCAACTGCTCTCCCTGGGGACCCATCAGACTGGGGATAGAAGTCAGAGGGGAGGGTGTGCGTGGGAGTGTGTCAACTCTCCCCCACCGTCTCACTCAAAAATTTTCTCTTAGGGGCCGGGCACCGGTGGCTCACGCCTGTCATCACAGCTGCTCAGGAGACTGAGATCTGAGGATCTCGGTTCAAAGCCAGCATGGGCAGGAAAGTCTGTGAGGCTCTTATCTCTAAGGAATCACCAGAAAACCAGAAGTGGCGCTGTGGCTCAAGTGATAAAGCACTAGCCGTGAGCTGAAGAGTTGAGGGACAGCGCCCCGGCCCCGAGTTCAAGTCCCATGACAGACCAAAATAAAATTATCTTAGGGGTCCCACAGAGTGAACAAAATGAAAAAGTCAATACCTCTAGCCCAGAGCTGGTGATTCACGCCTGTAATCCTAGCTACTCCGAAGGTTAAGATCTGAGGATGGTAGTTCAAAGCCACTGGGGCAGAAAAGCCCAGGAGTCCCATCTACAATTAATCACCGTAAAAACCCGAAGCGCACTGCTGCTCAAATGGTAGAGTGCTAGCCTTGAGCCAGGAGCTTAGGGACAGAGCCCAGGCCCAGAGTTCAAGCCCCAGGATCACCAAAAAGAAAGGCCACTTGACTGGAAAAGGCCATGGGGCCCCTGCTTACTAAATAGGTGTTCTACTACAGAGTCATGCACCCAGCCTGGCTTTTTGCTGGTTAACTGGAGATGGAGCCTCCAGGATTTTCTTTGCCTGGCTGACTTATGCCTTGATGGTCCAGATCTCAGCCTCCTGAGTAGCAATTTTGTCCTTGGGAGACAGTCCTGCTGGCAGCGCAGGCTGGCCTGGGTCTCCTGCCCTCTCGTGTCCATCTCCCCAGGTGTGGCCTCCACCCTGGACTGCCCTGGCATTCTCGATGCTTCTCCATGCGGCAGGACACCGGTATATGGGACTCAGCCTCTGCTACCATTCTAGGTCTCCAGACTCAGAGTGCCTTGGTTTGTAGGGTGAGGCTGAGGCCCTCACGTGGCCCTGGCCTGCCAGAAGCGGCTGGTCAGGGTTCAAGCAGAAGAGATGGGGTGGGGTGGGGGGTCCAAAGAGGTGGACATGGGAAAGGCTCCGTGGAGGAGGGGCTCGGGCCTGGCTGTGGCTGTGGTTGGACGCACTTAGGGTGTGGCTTGGAGGGAGTCAGGGGCGGCCGAGAGTGACCTGGGGGGGATGCCCGCTGCCGGGAGGGAGGTGGGGCAAGGCCCCC
>NW_012267324.1:1988520-1988998 GCF_000151885.1 Dipodomys ordii
CCGCGTGGACGCGGCTGTTCTTAAAGGGCCAGCGGCCGGGTCCTCAGAGCCGCTGGTCGCCCGGCTGGGGTGGCGGGAGGAGGGTCCCGGGCGCGAACGCCGGCCGTCAGGTCTGGAGCGAGGCGCGGGAGAGCCGATCCCCGGGCACCCCGTGGAGTAGGGGAGGGGGGCCTCTCCTCGCTCAGGCCTCGGGGCCTGCGCCCGGGAGGAGGAGGCTCCGTGCCCCGGGCCGCTGCGCGGCTCCCGCAGCCTGGCGTCTCCGGCGGGCTCGCGCGGGAGGGGTGCGGGGAGGACACGCAGGGGTGACACCTCACCTCCAGCTCTGACGCAAACCGGAGGCTCGGCTGCGGGGGCGGTGGAGGGGGGGCAGCCGAGGGCGAGGCTTCCAGAAAGAGCCGCCGGGCGCAGGGCAGTGGGCTCGCCCCCAGCGGCTGCAGCAAGGAGAGGACGGATGGGGGCCGACGCTGACCCGCCCCCA
>NW_012267324.1:1995678-2015206 GCF_000151885.1 Dipodomys ordii
CCCTCCCCTCAGACCTCCCCTCAGACCTCCCTCCCCTCAGACCTCCCTCCCCTCAGACCTCCCTCCCCTCAGACCTCCCTCCCCTCAGACCCCACCTCCCCTCAGACCTTCCTCAGATCTCCCAGCCCCTGGGTTACTTCCCTCCCCCCCCCCTGCATCCTTTCTAAGGCCCTCTCTTCTGATTCTCCTAATTTTGTCCCCTGAGCCCACCTGAGGGTAGAGCCTTGGGCAGGTCTCCTGTTGCCTATGTACCCCAAATGAGGAAGGAAGGAGGAGGGAAGGGGGTGTAGGGAGGACACCCCCGAGGAGCAGAGTGTCTAGGGAGACACCTGTGTACTGTGGAAGGACTCTCCCCACGCTCCCTCCTTGACTGTCCAGTGGTGGGCATGGCATTTAAAGCCTGGGTGTTCTGGGGAGCATTGCCATTATCCTAGTATCTCACACGTGCCTCTGTGAATTCCCACGTGTGTGCGTGTGTACACACGTGTGTGCATGCCCAGTGTCACGGGGATGAAATGTTGACTGACAGGCATTTAGAGCCTCCAGCGTCCCCTGGGAACTGGAGCTGGTCTTCATGGGCTGCAGTCAGGTGCTTTTGTGAGCAAGGCGATGGGTCAGGGATGAAACTGGGCCTTCTCCCCTTGGGCAGAGCTCTGACCCAGGGTGCTGCCCCTCACCTCAGCGTGCACCCACTCTGTGTGTCCCCTGGACCTGTCTCCTTCCTTGTTCCTGGGAGCCAGAGCAGGGACGGGGCAGACCCCGGCTTGGGGCCACTCTGGTGGCCTAGGGCCCCATGTGCAAACATCAGACACAGGGCATTTGCTTTGGATGGCGGCAGCAGTGGCGGGGGCGGGGGGGACGCAAGGGGGAGAGGGGGGGAGAGGAGGGTGTGCTGGTGGAGAGGGTCTGGTGTGGGCCGCAGGGGTGGTACCAGGAAAACTTCCAGGAGGAACTTGGTGCCAACATGTGAACAGCTTCCAGCCAGTCCTTGCCTAGCGTTCTGTCCCACATTTTAGTTCTGAGCTCCAAGCCCCAGCATTTGGGAGGACAACTGAACCACACAATTGAGGGAGAGATACCCAGGACACTCATTTGAGGGGAGCATGGGGGTCTAGGGGAGACTGCTCCAGAGGTCCAATTTTCTTCTGCCTTGGGGGGCTGGGTTCATCTGTCTGATGGCCTCTTCTTTCCCTTTTTCCCCTCCTCCTTCCCATCTCTCCTGTGTCTCCCCAACTTTCCCTGTCTTGTGTTGTCTGCTCTCCTTTCTACATCTCCTGTCTCTGCCTCTACTCCGTCTCTGTCACGGTCTGTGTCTCCCTCTTTCTCTGCCTTCCCGTCTCGTCTCCCTTCCCTATCTCTGTCTCTCTCCACAGTCAAAAAAGCCAAGTTTGATGGTGCTCAAGGTAAGTGGCCTCTTCCTGCCCTGTCTCTGCACCTGTCTGTCTGTCTCTTAGGGAGGTCAGGAGGGCCCTGGACCTCTGAGTCCACTGGGCCTGCGGAGGGGATGTGGGGGCTGAACAGGGCCTGGCGTTGGGCGGGATCCAGAGGCTCTGTGTGGTCTCCTGTCCTCTGCCTCTGGTGGCCTCGCCAATGGCCATTTGTTAGGCACAGGGTTTTTGTTTTTCCTTTAAAATTTTATTTTCTGCTCTACTGGGCTCAGACCTAGTCGCCTGAGCATCCGGGACCACAGTTCCCAGTGTGGATGCTGGTGGTAAGGTCAGCTGGGACAGGGAACCCAAGGCTAGGCACTGACACTGGCCCTGCCCGCTGTCCCCACCACAGAGAAGTTCAACACGTACGTGACGCTGAAGGTGCAGAACGTGAAGAGCACCACCATTGCTGTGCGTGGAAGCCAGCCCAGCTGGGAGCAGGACTTCATGTTGTGAGCCTCCCCTCGCCTCGCCCCTACTATCCACTACCTCCACTCGCAAGGCAGCAGGGGTGGGGGGTATTTTTAAAACTGCAAATCACACCCTCTCACTCCTGTGTTCCAAACTCGTCTCTGTCTTGTCAACCTCGGGATAAAAGCCACACTCCTCCCGTGTCTCTGCCAGTTCCTTCCTCTCCTAGGCTCAGCCCCAGGCCCCTGCAGCATGCTACGCCCACCCCCCCACCCTCCACTGCCCATGCTGGGCTGCCCCGCCAGGCTGCTTCCTGGGGGCTCCTAGGGCCTTGACCTGGGTGCCGCAGCCCCCCTGCCCCAGCGCCCTGACCCCTGGTGTCTCCAGGGCTGCCACACTGTGAGCCCCAGGAGGGTGGGCTGGGAAGCTTCTGTCCCCACGGTATGGGCCAGGCCATGTGGTCTGGCAACAGTAGCTGAACAGCAAATAGTTGAGGAACGAATGAACCCATGACCTGTGTCCGGGCGTCCGCCTGGAGCCATGAAGGGCCACAGGGGCCCTGGTTTGGTTTACAAAGGCACCTTGGTCCCACTGCTACAGATGATGGCTGTGACAGTGTGTGGGGAGTGGGGTAGTCCCATACTGCAGATGAGGACAGGGAAGCCCAGAGAGGCAGAGTCACTGTTCAGTGACACACAGCCCCACACCCCTAGTCCCAACATCATGTTACATTCCCTCCCCCGGCCATGCTCTTTGGGGTGAGGCTCCATGGAGGCAGGTGTGCAATTGGGACTTGATTGGACTCAGCACTGGAAAGGCACCCCAAGGGCCTCATCCACACATTCTCCAGACTGTCAGGGTCTGAGGGTCCCAAGATCCTTATCAGGATGGAAGTCCTCTTTCCTCACAACTTCTTTTTTTGGGGGGGGTCCGGTCGTGGGGCCTGAACTGTGGGCCTGGGAGCTGTCCCTCAGCTCTTCATCTCAAGGCTAGCACTCTACCACTTGAGCCTCAGCGCCACTTTTTGCTTATGTGGTGCTGAGGAATCGAACCCAGGGCCTCAGGCATGCAAGGCAAGCGCTCTACCACTGAGCCACCTTCCCAGCCCTTTCCTCACAACTTCTGATCCTTCTGTGATGCTCTAAGCCTCTTCCTTCCCTCTCAGACCTCCACTTCCCCTCTATAGGGCAAGAGCCCTGTGTTTGTTAGTTGTTTCCTGCCTCAGGTGCCTCAAGGCCTGGGTTTGGTTACAGGAGGCTGTGTGTCCTCAGGTGAGTGAATGAACCTCTCTGAGCCTCCATGCCCTCCCATTCCTCTGATACCCAGTTCCTCTGTCCTTAGTGAGATCAACCGCCTGGACTTGGGGCTGACTGTGGAGGTGTGGAACAAGGGCCTTATCTGGGACACCATGGTGGGCACTGTATGGATCCCACTGCGGACCATCCGCCAGTCCAACGAGGTGGGTGTCGTGGGCGGATGGTGGGGAGGGAGGTCCTGGGCCAGGCAGGGTGCTCCTCCCCACAGCCTCCTTGAACATCTGAGGTGTCGCGAAGGGCTTGAGCCCCTTTCCCCTTGCTATCCTGTCTTGTCTCCGCCCGGGACTGGCGCATTTTAGCCTAAACATACTTGTAGCTACAGCTGCATTCCAGCCAGGGAAAGATAGCAGAAGAGAGGGCTAACCCTCTCAGCTAAAGCCTGAGGCAGAAGCTGCTCACTGAGCTTTCCTCAGTCCCCTGCGCTGGGCCTGACCTCACGGGGCTGGGGTGCCCTGCCCGCCGGGAGCTACGTTGGGACTAATAGGCATCACCAGCCCTGCCAGGTGCAGAGGAGGCGCAGAGAGACTTACCTTGGGGCCACAGTGCCCTCCATGTTTGGATTATTGAAGGAATGAAGTCAGGGAGGAGACTGCTAAAGTCTGGAGGGTCCCCCCAGCTTCCTAGGGCAGACCCCAGACTCTACCCATCATTTCTACTTGGAGATGAAGGCACCTACCTGCTCACAGGGGCTCCCTCTCCCGTGCACCCCCTACCTGGAAGGGGCTGGGAAGTCAGGGGCCAGAGCCCCTGGACGGGGTGGGGGTGGCGTGTGAGGCTGAGGCCTGGCCAGTCCCGAGGGCCTGTCCTTAGTGTTCCTCTCTGGGCCTCAGTTTCCTCATGCGCCCTGGCGGGGGTGGTGAGGGGCTGCAGGGGGCACTGCGGTGCCTGGGCCCTGCCTGGCCCTGAGCGGCCTCCCTTCCCCATGTAGGAGGGCCCCGGAGAGTGGCTGACACTGGACTCCCAGGTCATCATGGCCGACAACGAGATCTGCGGCACCAAGGACCCCACCTGCCACTGCATCCTGCTGGACACGCGCTTCGAGCTGCCCCTGGGTGCGGCGGCCTGGCCCGGGAGGGTCGGGTGGGGCCTCTCACCTTCCCTCCAGCCCCCTCCACAGCTGGGGCTCCCCCACACTGGGCCCACAGCACAGGGCACATCTGAGCCTCCTGGCTGGTCCTGGAACGTTTCAGGGTGGGACAGGAGGGAACAGAGTGATGAGAGACAGAGACAAAAAGACGAGAGACAACATGAGAGACAAAGCAACAAAGACAGATGAGAGACAGCAACGGAAAACAGATGAGAGAGCGACAGAGATGGGAGAGCAGCAAGAGATTAGAGAAGGCAGAGTGGCACAGACATGCCCAGGTCCCCTTTCTAGAAGCCTGCGTGGTCTTTCCAAGGGCCTGCCGTGTCCCGCCAGCCCCAGGCAGCCACGCCGCCCTGTCCACGGCCTGGCTGTGACTGAGTGGCTCTGCTTGCAGACATCCCGGAGGAGGAGGCGCGCTACTGGGCCAAGAAGCTGGAGCAGCTGAACGCCATGCGGGACCAGGACGAGGTACGGCATCCGGCCCTCGGCCTCTGCCACTGCCCTGTCCCTGTCTCTCTCCTGTCTGCCTCCGTCTTTCTGTCCCATGGGGAGGGGAGTGGGGCTGGGAGGCAAGTGGCACAGACCACACTGCCCGATCCTAATGCTGTCCATCTCCACAGTACCCGTTCCGGGATGAGCCTGACAAGCCCCTGCCCGTGCCCAGCAGCCAATGCTGTGAGTGTCCCTTGTCCGCCCTCTCCACCATCACCCTGTCCAGCACCTGCAGAGAGTAGCGTCCTGGTGCTGGGTCCACTGGCCTCAGCCTGGTGTCTCTCTCTGAAATGGAGCCCACGGTGGCCCCCACTCTGAGGGATGTGGGAAGTGTCCCTGGGTCCCCGCAGGGGCACGGACACCAGTATGTAGGCCAGTGGGTCCATTGGTCACCCGGTGCATGGGGGCCCATCGGGCATTCAGCAAACCCACGGGGCCACCCAGATCCCAGGCCACCCTGGGCCAGGCAGTGGGGTCAGCACCGGTTCCAGTACCTCACTCCTGCAGGCCCCTCCTCTTTCTCAGACGAAGCCCAGCAGTGGGAGACGTGACACGCTCAAGGTCACACAGTTGACAAGCGGCAGAGCCAGGAGTTGAATGCAGGTCTGAGGAACCCTACGGTTTCTCTTTCTATTACACCAAGTCTGTTAGTATCGTGACGGTTAGTGAGCCGGGTTGCTGGCCCGGGCTGCCCTAACCCCCAGGCTGTACCATCCTTCAGTCTGTCTCCTGACTCGCTGGGACCATGGGTGCCAGGGTGTCCAGCTGCCCTCTGTCTCTTGGTCATGGTAGTGGCTGTGTCCCTCTGCCTGTCCCCCTTGGCTTTGGACAGAGGCCCCTGCACCAGGATGTCCCTGTCCTCAGGGTAGGGACCAAATGACAACACAGCCCTGGGCGGAGGCCCTGTCACACCCACCTCCTCCTCAGCTCCCTGCCGGCTCCCCGGCTCCTCCAGGGGCCCAGGACCGTGGGGTACAGCCTGGAGGGGGGTAGACCATGCAGCTGGTTCCCACCTTGATGTTGGGGTGCAATTGAGAAGGTACCTGGTGTCCCCTGCCTGGGGACAGGGCCAGGTGGTGTGGGAGGGAGCAGAGGCACAAAGCCAGGAGACTTTCAGTTGGGAAATGGAGGCACCGCCTTGCTTGTGCTGGTTGCTGAGTGTACACAGAAGAGCACTGTGGCTGTTGCCTAGAGGAAGCAGCTGAGGGTTAGAAAAGGCAGGACTCAGCGCAGAGAAATTTCCAGAGGCTGGATGGAGGCGGAGCATGGTTTCTCTTCTTGGCCTGCAGCTGGGGCTGTGTGACTTTGGGCTGCTCACTGGGCCCCCTCTCCGAGCTCAGCCCTGATGAGGAACAAGTGTGGTTTCTCTTTTGACTTTTTTATCCATGAGCAGGAGTAGAAGGAGGTCTCCTAGTCCTGGGTCCCAGTTCCCATTCGCTACTTCCTGGCGTAGTCCTCAGAGGGCTGAACGGTGGGGGTCCTGCTTCCTCCTGAGGGGGAACCCCACCCCAGGGCCTGGGCGGGGGGGGAGTGAGGGGCACGTGGCACCCGTCACCTGTTCCTCTGCCCTTTCTCTTTGTAGGCAACTGGAATTACTTTGGCTGGAATGAGCAGAGTAAGTAAGGTGCCTCTTCCCAGGGGCTATGGGATCATCTGGGGACCCCACGGTCCCTGCAGGCAGCCAGGACAATCTGTCCTGTCCTCAGTGCCCACCTGGACCCTGCTCTGTCTGTGTGGGGGAACAGAGGGGTCAACCCTGCCTCCTCTCCTCCCCTGCTGGGCACCAGAACCCTCTTGGTTGTGTGTGTGTGTGTGTGTGTGTGTGCGCGCGCGCGCGTGCGCACATATGCACGCTGATCCTAGGGCTTGAACTCAGCCTTGGCACTATCCCTAGCTTTTTTGCTCAAGGCTGGTCCTCTACCACTTGAGCCACAGTTCAACTTCTCACTTTTTACTGGTTAATTGGAGGTAAGAATCTCAGGGACTTCCCTGCTTGGGCTGGCATCAAACTACAGCCCTCAAATCTCAGCCTCCTGATTAGCAAGGATTACAGATGTGAGCTGCCAGCACCAGGCCAGGACTCCCTTCTTTCTTCTCTTGAATAACTTCATCCCTTCCATCTTTTGTCTGTACCGTCCCCTCCTGGAAGTGGACCATGTCACGGTGGTTTTCTTACAGCCTGGGCATTGGCAAAGTTAACGCTGGCATGTGGTAGGGCCTTGGACCCCATAGTGTAGGTTTAGCCTTGCTCAGGGGGGACACAAAGGACCCCCCTCCTGGTTCTAAAGCTCCTACCTCTGTTAACACAAACACTACCCTCCATCTGTTCTCCTAACAATTCCTCTTACTGGGTGACCAGCCAGTGAATCCCCATGTCTGGGGGAATGCGTTCACCCCGTTTGCTCCCCTCTCCCCCTTTTCCCCCTCTCGTCTAGACGACGACCCTGATAGTGCAGTGGACGATCGAGACAGTGACTACCGGAGCGAGACCAGCAACAGCATCCCCCCGCCCTACTACACCACGTCCCAGCCCAACGCCTCGGTGCACCAGTATGCCGTGCGGCCGCCACCCCTGGGCTCACGGGAGTCCTACAGCGACTCCATGCACAGCTACGAGGAGTTCTCGGAGCCGCGGGCCCTCAGGTAGCCGCCCAGGGTCAGTGGAGGTCGGTGGGCCCATTCTACAGATTCCAGGTTCATGTGGGCCATTGGGCCTTTCCATTACCCAGATGCTGGCACAAAAAGTCTAGAAGGTTGGTAGAGGGTGGTTTGGCTCCAAGCAAGGGGTCACCTGTCCCCCTGGGTCTGACAGGAAGGACCTCAGCAGCATCTCCTGTGAAAGCCTCCATCCACCTCTGCAGATCCAGATCTGCACCTGCTTCTGGGAGGAGATGGAGGCCCAGGGCCACAGTGTGCATGGCTCCTGTGCCACGGCTGGGCACTGGGGAAGGCAGCGTTCAGCCATGGCAGCACCGTGGTGCCTGTATCTCCATCCTTCAGCCTGGGTGGGGACAGGAAGGCTGAGGAAACCATCAGCCTTGTGGCAGTTTTTACGACCAGTGTCCTGCCATCTAGAGCAGGAGGAGCATGCTGGGTGCTCAGTCCTGCCTGGCGTCCAGGGCAGGGGCTTGCACACAGTAGGCGCTCACTCGCTGGCCTACCCTGCCTGGTGAGACCACCCAGCTGAGCCCCGGCCTCTCCCAGCCCCACAGGCAGCAGCCGCTATGCGTCGTCTGGGGAGCTGAGCCAGGGCAGCTCACAGCTGAGCGAGGACTTCGACCAGGATGAGCAGAGCCTGCAGGGCTCCGAGCTGGAGGACGAGCGGGACCGGGACTCCTACCACTCCTGCCACAGCTCAGTGAGCTACCACAAGGACTCACCACACTGGGACCAGGACGAGGAAGACCTGGAGGACTTGGAGGATGAGGAGCTGCCTGAGGAGGAGGAGGAGGAGGAAGAAGAGGAGGAAGAAGAAGAGGAAGAAGAGGAAGAGGAGGAAGAGATTCCTGATGACCTAGGCAGTTATGCTCAGCTTGAAGAGGTGGCTGTGGATGAGCCCAAAGACTTCAAGCGCATCAGCCTCCCACCGGCTGCACCCGAGAAGGTGGACACGGCCCCGATGCCGCCCACAGAGGGCTCTGAGGTGACCAAGGGGGCCCCCAAGCCGGCCACACCTGAGGAAGCGCCTAGAGCCGAGCGGACACCTGAGTCTGAGCCCCCCAAGGCTGAGGAGAGGTAACAGGACAGGGCTGAGTGGCAGTCGCCAGCCACAGGCCAGCATGGGTGTGGGCGGTGGTCACAAGACTGTGGCTTTATTGGGAAGGTCAGAGGTGATCAGAGGTGTGACCTTAGTGCTTCTGAGGTGGGAGAGGGCACAAGAAGGTGGGGTGGGCCCGTGGTCAGAAGACTCGGAGACCTGGGGACGGTGGAGAATGAGGTAGGGGGAGGCAGATAATGGAGCCGTGGAACACCACCCTCTTTGGTGAGTGGAAGGCAGAGGCAAGGTTGGGTTTGTGGAAAGCTGTTCTGATGGCTTACAAAGTCCTGGGCTCAGTTTCAGGCAAGGAGAAGATGAGGAAGGCCACGAGGGTCAGGATTCCATGTCAAGGGCCAAGGCCAACTGGCTTCGGGCCTTCAACAAGGTTCGGATGCAGCTGCAGGAGGTGAGTGACGGTCCTGCCCTCCCTCAGCCAGGTTTTCCTCACCCACAACCTGCTGGGTAATTCCCAGCATCCCACAGAACCTGCTTGGCCCCACCCACAATCAGCCTGGCAATATCCAACATCTCACACAACCTGCCTGGCCCCGCCCACAACCT
Organism: Dipodomys ordii; assembly: GCF_000151885.1. Lineage (NCBI taxonomy): Eukaryota > Metazoa > Chordata > Mammalia > Rodentia > Heteromyidae > Dipodomys > Dipodomys ordii. The sequence goes on from NW_012267324.1 coordinate 2,004,733, forward strand.
GCCTGGCCCCGCCCACAAACACCTTGGCAATACCCAACATCCCACACAGCCTGCCTGGCCCCACCCACAACTGGCCTGGCCCTCCCATAATCTGCTGGACCTGCCCACAACCTGCTTGGTAATGCCCAGCATCCCACACAGCCTGCTTCAGTCTGGCCATGCCCAGTACCCCACCCTTTCCCAATTGGCTCCTCTCCAAACCACTCCTCTGATCACCTCTGGTGGCCTGTCCATGTCCTGTTCAGATCTGGCCATCACCACCCCTGCCCCTCTCAGCCACCCTGGCCCTTTCCTGGTCCCTGCCACACCTTTCTCATGGTCACCCATACCTAGACTGGCCATACCCACCCCCACCCAACCTGATCTTGCCCCCCCTCTGCCCCCCACCTCTCACACCCAACCACACACAGCTTCGTCACACCCCACAGAGCTGGGCCCTCATCAAGGGGGCCCTTCACGCACAGGAGGTCCAGAACAGACTCCCCGGGAGACTACCAGATATCACGACTGCAGAAATTCCTTTTTCTCTCTGCCTCTTTTGTTGTTTGCTTGAGGCAGCATAGTCCAGGCCGCCTCAGCCTCAAAGGTGGGCACTCACTGCCCTGCCTGGCTAGAGTTGTCGAAATTTCAAACCAAATTTCTTACCTTGTTTTAAAATCCAATTTTATGTTATTTTTGACTAAGTCATGCATTCGTATGCTTCTAAATTTCAAAAGATAGAAAGGCCCTACAGTGAAAAGTCCATTGCTAACTTTCACTCAGTGAAAGTTAAATGAAAGCCCAGCGGCAACCGCAGCCACGGTAGACCTGACTGCCAGACTGGGGTGTGGGCCAGGGTCCCTCCCAGCGCTGCAGGCTTAAGAAGCACCGATTCCAGGATTTCAGCAGCAGCGTCTCCTGCTGCCTCATGGGTTCCCACGGCCACCCTGCAGTGTCTGTCACAGGAGAGGCAGGGGAGTGTTCTGGGCAGGAATGAGAAGGCATGCCAGCTGAGGGCAAAGGCCCCGGGGCAGGCGAGCTGACACCGGGTGTTCAGGGACTGACAGCATCCTGAGTGTTGAACCAGAGGAGTGCTAGCACTAAGGCTGGCTGGATTTGGCAGTGCATGCCTTTAATCTCAGGAAAGCGGGGAGCCGGACGCTGTGGCTCACGCCTGACATCCCAGCTGCTCAGGAGACAGAGATCTGAGGATCGCGGTTCAAAGCCAGCCTGGGCAGGAAAGTCCATGAGACTCTTTATCTCCAATGAACCACTAGAAAACTAGAAGTGGCGCTGTGGCTCAAGTGGTAGAGCATTAGCCTTGAGCTGAAGAGCTGACAGCGCCCAGGCCCAGAGTTCAAGCCCCACAACTGACCAAAAAAAAAAGAGAAAAAAGGAGTAGATTTTAGCCCCTGAGCACCCCAGAACCATTGTGCATGACCTCTTGAGAATGCTGCAGTCTGGTGGTGGTGGGTGACAGATGCTCACATGCCCGCCAGCCCATTTCACCGAAGGACAAAGTGAGGACCCGAGAAATCTAGGGGATCCCTAGGTAGACACTCCCAAGTACAGGACACAGGCTTCCTGACTCCAGTGCAAGCCGGCACAGGGTGGGAGGTGGAGCCTGCCTGGGAGAGGAGGGGAGGACATAGCGATCATATCTGCCTGTCTGTCTGTCCTGCAGGCCCGGGGAGAAGGCGAGATGTCTAAGTCCTTGTGGTTCAAAGGCGGGTGAGTGACAGTCCTGTGGATGTTGGGAAGAAATTTGGAACCCAGAGCTCAGTAGCATCTGGGCACAGCCCAGTGAGGGTGGGAATGGCTTCAGGACTGAGAGATTTCTGGTTTTCTTTTTTGTTTGTTTGTTTTTTTGTTGGTCTTGGAGCTTGGACTCAGGCCTGGGTGCTGTCCCTCAGCTCTTCAGCTGAAGGCTAGTGCTCTATCACTTGAACCACAGCGCCACTTCTGCTTTTTCTGCTTATGTGGTTCTGAGGAATCAAACCCAGGGCCTCATGCATACGAGGCAAGCACTCTACCACTGAGTCACCTTCCCAGCCCCTTGTTGTTGTTTTTTGCCAGTCCTAGGGCTTGAACTCTGGGCCTGGGCACTGTCCCTGAGCAATTTTGCTCAAGACTAACACTCTTACCAATTGAGCTACAGCGCCACCTCCAGCTTCTTCTGTGGTTTAATTGGAGTTAAGTCTCAGACTTTCTTGCCCTGGCAATCCTCAGATCTTGGCCTCCTGAGTAGCTAGGATTACAGGTTTCAGCCACCAGTACCTGGCTGTTGGTTTGAGTTTTTGTTTTTTTTTTGTCAGTCATGGGGTGCTGTCCCTCATCTCTTCAGCTCAAGGTGAGCGCGCTACCACTTGAGCCACAGTGCCACTTCTGGCTTTTTCTACTTATGTGATGCTGAGGAATCGAACCCAGGGCCTCAGGCATACAAGGCAAGCGCTCTACCACTGAGCCATCTTCCCAGCCCATGGTTTGAGTTTTTGAGCTATGGTCTTGCTGAACTCCTAAGCTAAAGGGTTCCTGCTGCTTGGGTCCCCTGAGCTCAGGTGATCATCCCCAAGCAGGGGAGAGGCTCAGTGCCACCGCCAGGTCCTGAAGAACTAAGTTTAAGATGAAAGAAAGAAACTCATCGCCACACCCCTTTACAACCCTGGAGTGATTTTATGTATTTTTTTCTTTTCTTCAATTGTTTTAATTCCTCAGGTTCTCACCTTGTAGCACTTTAGTTAATTTAGTCTTAAATGAGGCATGCCGGCACATCGGAGCTCTTGAGTTTACTGGCTTGCAGGGATGTCAGATGGTTAGAGGGGAGGGCACACTAGTTAATTTTAAAATGACACTTGTGTTTGAAAATAGCAACCAGGCAGTGACCTCCTTCACTGCGATGTCTCTGCAAGCACCGGCAGCTAGGATTCTAAAAATAACCCAGCAGGTGTCTGGCTGGAGTCTGGACCCGGGAGCCCTGGGCAGGAGAATGCTCTCAGGATCTGCCTTCTGGGTGGGGCAGGGAGGCTGCCCACCTGACCACAGCAGGGGCTCAGGGCTGCTGCCATGGCATTGGCTGCTGCCCCTCTCTTTAGCCAATGGGAAGGAAGCCTGTGCAGGGAAACCACACCCTGAATCCTGACAGGCAGCTGCACCTCAACAAAGGGGTCTCGTCACTGGGCATCTCCCAGAGTGCCCCTTTCAACACATCAGTTGACGCAAAGCCACCTGCAGATGGCAACACAAACAGGATTCTAATTCTCTGACATGACCCCTTCCCAGGTGGAGGTGAGAGGCATGCTGGCAGCCTCAGGGTTGGGCACAAAGGGCATTTGTCTTCAGTTAGTTTAGTCCTCAGATGTGCCCTAGGCGGGTTTAGTTCATAAAAATGCCCTTGTTACCGCCCCCCCCCCCCCGCCGTCTCTCAGATTCGGAAGTGTCTGCGTCTCCTGTAAACCCAGACCTTCAGCGTGGGACCGCCCTCCCAGGCTGAGATCAAAGCAGTGCAGGGCCTTGTTCCCTTAGACCTAGGGGACACAGCCTTCTCCCTCGGTCGTCTGTCCCAGCCTCCCTTCACCCCTTCTTGCTTTGTAAGTCACTCAGCACCACCTCTGCCTGACTGTTACAGCATATGGATATCTTCTCCCTGTTTCTCTTTTTCTTGATCTGGTGCTGAGGCTTGAAACCCAGGCATAGCTGTTTTTGCTCAAGAATGGTGTTTTCCCATTTGAGCCAATGCCTCCACTTCAGGCATTTTTGCTGGCTAATTGGAAATTTGGAAATAAGAGTCTCTTGGACTTGTCTGCCCAGGCTGGCTTTGAACTGGGATCCTCAGATCTTGGCCACTGGTGCCTGGCTTCCTGTGTCTCCTTTTGTAAAGATAACTCTCAGCTGCTGAAAGATACCAGTTTCCAGAGGTTCCTCATATATACCAAGGGGTCACACCTACACCTCGCTCCCACACAAGGCCCGTCCCGCGGTCTTGGGGCTCAGGGTAGCTTTGCTCAGGACCCTGTTCCACCTTTGGTCTCACCGGTGAGCTGTCTGTGTGTGGAATGGGTCCTCTGTGTCCCTTTGTGCCCTGCAGCCCTGGTGGAGGCCTCATCATCATCGACAGCATGCCGGACATCCGCAAGAGGAAGCCCATTCCCCTTGTGAGCGACCTGGTGAGTGCCACCCTGTCTGGGCCAGCCCAGGGCAAGGGGGCCGCGCTGGGGTGGGGCTGTGGAGGCTTCTCTGGGACTAATCCAGTCTGGTTTCTACCCCCTGTGCGGCGGGACTCTGCAGGCTATGGTGAGTGGGGGCAATGTGGCACCTGCAGTCTCCTCAGAAGGGGGGAGCTGTGTTTCCAATTGTCTATGGCATGTTTTGGGGGGACCGGTCCGCAGCCTCAGCCACCTGTTCCTTCACGTGGCTGAAGGCTTCCCTGTGCCTGGTCCATTGCCGGGGGTGACTCCCAAGCCCCAAGTGTGGGGAATGTGAGCTGGGGAGGGGCTGCCCTCCTCCTCAGGGCCCCTTGTGACCCAGACCCTCTGTCACTCCCCTATCCGTCCCGTGGCCGCACGGTGGCCTGGCGTCCTGTGGTGGCGGGCCCCCCCTGTGGCCGGCTGTGTGACTGACACCTTTGGATCCTCGGGCCCCAGTCTCTGGTCCAGTCCAGGAAAGCCGGCATCACCTCGGCCTTGACCTCCAGCACACTGAACAACGAGGAGCTGGTGCGTGAGGAGCCTCCGGGCCCCCTCCTTGGGGGTGGACTGGACTGGGGACTCCCGAGTTCTGGGAAAAGGAAGCGGGGTGATGACGGAGGCGGGCCTCCCGCAACCCGATGGGGCTCAGGGGTCCCTGCCGGCCCCCTGCAGAAAAACCACGTTTACAAGAAGACCCTGCAAGCCTTAATCTACCCCATCTCCTGCACCACACCGCACAACTTCGAGGTGTGGACGGCCACCACGCCCACCTACTGCTACGAGTGCGAGGGGCTGCTGTGGGGCATCGCGCGGCAGGGCATGCGCTGCACCGAGTGCGGGGTCAAGTGCCACGAGAAGTGCCAGGACCTGCTTAACGCCGACTGCCTGCAGCGTGAGCCGGGGGGCGGGCGGTGGGCGGGGCCCGGGGCGGGGCTGTGGGGCGGGGCCTGGAGGCGGGCAGTGCCATGGGGCAGGGGTGGGGGGCGGGGGCGGGGCTGAGTGGTGGGTGGTGCTGTGGGAGCAGGGCTGAGGAGAGGCTTTGCATCTGGGCCTGGTTCTGGTCACATGGGTGGGATGGTCTAGAGGCGGGGCCAAGGTGGGGGCCTGGTCACTGACCAGGCCCTGTGGGGCTGGGCCCCGTGGCTGGGGATGCTGAACACGTGGGAAAGTGGCTCTCGGGGGCCCTCATTTGAGCCCCACTTCTTAAACTGGTGTGGCCCCCTCCGGGGAACACATGTAGTGGAGGTCTGGGGACAGTGACGGGCCTGGGGCGTCCTCAGGGGCCGCGGAGAAGAGCTCAAAGCACGGTGCTGAGGACCGGACCCAGAACATCATCATGGTGCTCAAAGACCGCATGAAGATCCGAGAGCGCAACAAGCCCGAGATCTTCGAGCTCATACAGGAGATCTTTGCTGTGACTAAGACGGCGCACACGCAGCAGATGAAGGCTGTCAAGCAGAGCGTGCTGGACGGCACGTCCAAGTGGTCAGCCAAGATCAGCATCACGGGTGAGGGGTGGGGACATCTGGAGCCTCCCCCAGCTCGCGCCCCTCTCAGGCCCGGCGCCCTGGCTGGTGCTCCTAGCTGGAGGCCAGGCTCCCCAAGCCACCTGGCATTGTGCAGTGGCTATTCTCTAGGCCACCTCCAAGTTCAATGTCTGGTCTTCATCTGTGTCTTCCAGTGGTCTGTGCCCAGGGCTTGCAAGCAAAGGACAAGACAGGATCCAGCGACCCTTATGTCACTGTTCAGGTTGGGAAGACCAAGAAACGAACAAAAACCATCTACGGAAACCTGAACCCGGTGTGGGAAGAGAATTTCCACTTGTGAGTGCCTGGCTGGGTGCCCAGTGCTGGGGCTCCTGGCTGCTGCCAGGGGCTTTGAGGACCTGCATGTGGTAGGTGCTGACTCTTGCTCTTGCCTCTCCTCCCTACATAGTGAATGTCACAACTCCTCCGACCGCATCAAGGTACGCGTGTGGGATGAGGACGATGACATAAAATCCCGGGTGAAGCAGAGATTCAAGAGAGAGTCCGACGATTTCCTGGGGCAGACAATCATCGAGGTGCGGACGCTGAGCGGCGAGATGGACGTGTGGTACAATTTGGGTGAGCAAGGATGGGATTTGCAGAGGGGAGGGAGCGGCCTGTAGAGGGGAGGGCAGAGCCTCAGATGCAGAGGGCCGGGCCTGCAGAGGTTGAAGGGGTTCTGGGAAAACAGACAAGAGATCCCACCTGAGGAGAGAGAGACCTACATCCGAAGTGTAGGGTTGAGGGGCTGGGAAGGGGGCTCAGTGGTAGAGTGCTTGCCCTGCATGCATGAAGCCCTGGTTTCGATTCCTCAGTACCACACACAGAGAACAGGCCTGAAATGGTGCTGTGGCTCAAGTGGTAGAGTGCTAGCCTTCAGCAAAAGAAGCTCAGAGCCAGCACCCAGGCCCAGAGTTCAAGCCCCAGAACTGACACACACACACACACACACACACACAAAAAGTGTAGAGTTGAAGAGTGGGGGAGGCAAGGTCTCCGTGCCTTACTTGGTCTGATAGGAGAGACAGGGCTTAGAATTGGATGGGGCCTGGAACTGGGGGAGACAGCCCCCAGAACACAGTGTGTATGTAAAGGAAGGATGGGGGCTGAGGAACGCCCTCATGACGCAGAGACAAGCCTGGCCTCAGTTTCTGGGCGTCTGAGGGACCCGCAGTTAGGTCAGGGTCCTGTCTGCTCCACAGACAAGAGAACAGACAAGTCTGCAGTGTCGGGTGCCATTCGTCTGCACATCAGTGTGGAGATAAAGGGCGAGGAGAAGGTGGCCCCGTACCATGTGCAGTATACCTGTCTGCATGAGGTGAGCCCACGTGCAAGCCCACGCGCCCTCTCCACACCCTGGCTCCTGCTCCGGGCCTCAGGCTGCACCTCCGCCCGGGCCCACCAAGCCCCCTCTGGCAAGGCTGCCCTGCTCCAGCTCTGTCTAGGCCCAAGTTCTGTCCCGGGACGGAACCCTCGGGCTTGGCTGTGTGTCAGTCTGACTTCCAGCTGCCTGGGGTTCCTGGCAGAAGTCTTCCCCGCACTTGGCTTGTTGAAGGAGTTCTGAACAGCAGATGAATGAATGGTGGGATGGATGAGTGAGTAGAAGTAGATGGATTGGTAGTGGGGAGATAGATGGCTCCGTGGGTGGATGATGGACAGATGGAGGGGTGTGTAGTGGGGGTAGATAGATGAGAAGTAGATGGACGGCCGGGCACCAGTGCTCACACCTGTCATCCCAGCTACTCGGGAGTCTGAGCTCTGGGGATCCGTGTTTGAAGTCAGCCCGGGAAGACCAAGGTGAGAGGTTCTTATCTCCAAATAACCAGCAAAAAACTAGAAGTAGATTTAAGGTTCAAGTGGTAGAGCTCCAGCCTTGAAATGATTAAGCCCCAGTTTCATCACCTAAACAAATAAAATGATGAAGCTGGGTGTGCTGTCCCACGCCTGTAACCCCAGCTACTCAGGAGACAGCAAATTGCAGCATTCACTAGACTTAGATTAAGCAGCAAAAAGCCAGAAGTAGAGGTGTGGCTCAAATCACAGAGCACCACCCAGGAGCAGAAAGAGCCAAGCGCCCTGAGGCCAAGTCCCGGTGCCAGCAAGAAAAAAAGAGAAGGGAAGGACCGGTGTGTTTTAGATGTTTAGGGGTGGATGGATGACTGGACAGACAGACTGACAGGTGGCTGGATGAAGAGGAGCAGGTGGGTGGGTCCCTTGCCGAGATGCCTCGTGTGTGATATGCCCTCCACCGCCCCCCCCCACGCACAGAACCTCTTCCACTTCGTGACGGACGTGCAGAACAACGGCGTGGTCAAGATCCCAGACGCCAAGGGGGATGATGCCTGGAAAGTGTACTACGACGAGACGGCCCAGGAGATCGTAGACGAATTCGCCATGCGCTACGGTGTGGAGTCCATTTACCAAGCCATGACGTGAGGACCGGGGCGCCCCGCCCTGGGGAGGTCTGGGGTGCTGGGAAAATAGAGGTGTCCAGTGTCCGCAGGTGGGGTGTGCGGGAAAAGCCTGGACATGGATAGATGACAGCCAGGATGGACATGGGCTGGGTGTGGGGGCCATGTCTGTGATCTGGCACTGAGAGGCTGTGGCAGGAGGATCACAAGGTAGAGGCCGCTGTGGGCTGTACTGCAAAAACCCCTGTGGGAAGAGGGGAGGGTGAGGTGGGGGGGACAGAGGGGCCAGTGGTGTCACACAGAGAAGGGCAGAGTTGGCAGAGGGGAAGGAGGGCCGGTGGAGAGGCAGCTGCTCCCAGGGCACTGTCCTGGAGGTGAGTTGGAGTGACCTGGGCCCGTGCCTCCCTCTCTCTCCACACAGCCACTTTGCCTGCCTCTCCTCCAAGTACATGTGCCCCGGGGTGCCGGCCGTCATGAGCACCCTGCTTGCCAACATCAATGCCTACTACGCGCACACCACCGCCTCCACCAACGTGTCAGCCTCCGACCGCTTTGCCGCCTCCAACTTTGGGGTCAGTCCTGGGGCCGGGGCTGGAAGGAGAGGGACCCGTGCTTGGGACTCCTGGGTTCCCAGCATAGATCTGACTTGCTTTGTGTCAGTCGCTGTTCCTCTCTGAGTCTGTTGGCCCATCAGTAGCAGCCATAGGCTGGCACAGGTGCTGTGTGGGGTGTGTAGTGTGCAGAAAGCGCATCATGAACCCTTCAGCGGCCACCTCGGCCCGCCCTCTCCTCTGCAGAAAGAGCGCTTCGTGAAGCTCCTGGACCAGCTGCACAACTCCTTGCGGATCGACCTCTCCATGTATCGGGTGAGTACTTGCCTCTGCAGCTCTGGGCTCTGTCTCCCCCAGCCTGCCTCCCAGCTTCCTCCTTACCCACGCCTTCTCACTTCCAACAGAACAACTTCCCCGCCAGCAGCCCCGAGCGGCTCCAGGACCTCAAGTCCACGGTGGACCTGCTGACCAGCATCACCTTCTTCCGCATGAAGGTGCAGCCCTCCACCCACCAGGCCACACATCTTCCGCCACCTGCCCTTACTGTGCCCTCTGCTTTGCTTTAGACTCAGGGCCTTGAGCTTGCTAGGCAGGTGCTCTGAGACTGGAGCCACGCCCCCAGCCCAGCCCTCACTATGTCATAAAAGAGTTTGAGATTGCAGCCCAGGCGGGCCTGCAGCTGGTGTGATCCCCCCTGGCCTCCCCAGGGCCCTGGCCGCACAGGCCACCTGGCCAGTGCTCCATTGCTTAAAGTGACACAGCATCAAAGCTGTGCATGTAGGGTATTCTGCCGTGTTTGCATCAGGTTAGAAGTGTTCACCTTTACATTCGCTGCTGCTTTGTGCTAAAAACCTTGAAACTCCCCTCGGGTATCTCTGTGATGTGTTCAGGACATCAGCAGCTACTGCATGCCGTACTGCATGCCAACTTCTGCCTAGCTGCCACCCAGCCCCACAGTCCACCCCGTCCCCAGCCTCCGATACCCCCCTTCCTCTCCACTCCACCCTCGATTCCACAAATGACTGTGGCCCTGCCTTTCTGTGCCTGGCTGGCTTCCTAGGACTTCCGTCCGTTGTCAAAATAGGATCCCCGTCCTTTTTCCCGGCTGAATGCTATTCCGTTGTGTGCATGGCCCGTGTTTTCTGTACCGCTTATGTGTTGATGGTGAGCAGTGGGCTGTGGTAAACACAGGGTGCCAATATCTCCCCCACAGCCCAGCCCTCAGGGCTGGGGTCATCAGATCTTCTGGTTATGCCACTTTGGAGGGGCAGCCTCCTGGTTTTCCGCAGTGGCTGCACCCACGGTGGTGTTGCCTCTCTTTCCTCCACCTCTGGCCAGCCCTCTTGTCTCCAGTCTGGTTCTCATTTGCTGCTTGTGGGCTGGAGCTGGGGCCCAGGGCCTTGTGGTGCGTGGCGTGTCACTCTACCCCCTGCTTTCTGCTTTGCTTCTCTCGGGGAGGAATGGCGCTCAGGGGCTTGACAGTCTGCATTGACACTGCGCCATTTCCTTAACCCCAGAGTGCTGGGGAGCCATGTTCTGGCCCGGCCCGGCCCCCATGCCTGAACCCCACCTTTCAGGTCCAGGAACTGCAGAGCCCCCCACGAGCCAGCCAGGTGGTGAAGGACTGTGTGAAGGCGTGCCTCAACTCCACCTACGAGTACATCTTCAACAACTGCCATGAGCTGTACAGCCGCGAGTACCAGACAGACCCGGTGCGGCCCAGGGGGATGTGGGGGGGGGCCTGGCAGCCGCGAGTACCAGACAGACCCTGTGCGGCCCAGAGGCTGTGGGGGGGGCCTGGCAGCCGCGAGTACCAGACAGAC
>NW_012267324.1:2015418-2031928 GCF_000151885.1 Dipodomys ordii
GCGGCCCCGGGGCTGTGGGGGGGGGGCCTGGCAGCCGCGAGTACCAGACAGACCCTGTGCGGCCCAGAGGCTGTGGGGGGGGCTGGCAGCCGCGAGTACCAGACAGACCCGGTGCGGCTCAGGGGGCTGTGGGGGTCGGGGGGGCCTGGCAGCCGCGAGTACCAGACAGACCCGGTGCGGCCCAGGGGGGTGTGGGGGGGGGCTGGCAGCCGCGAGTACCAGACAGACCCGGTGCGGCCCCGGGGCTGTGGGGGGGCCTGGCAGCCGCGAGTACCAGACAGACCCGGTGCGGCCCAGGGGCTGTGGGGTGGGGGCCTGGCAGCCGTGAGTACCAGACAGACCCGGTGCGGCTCAGGGGGCTGTGGGGGGGGCATGGCAGCCGCGAGTACCAGACAGACCCGGTGCGGCCCAGGGGGGTGGGGGGGCTGGCAGCTGCGAGTACCAGACAGACCCGGTGCGGCCCCGGGGCTGTGGGGGGGGCATGGCAGCCACAAGTACCAGACAGACCCGGTGCGGCTCAGGGGGCTGTGGGGGGGGGCATGGCAGCCGTGAGTACCAGACAGATCCCGTGCGGCCCAGGGGCTGTGGGGGTGGGGGGCCCCCGCCATGCCCTGGCCCCTCCCCAGAGGCCTGGCTCTTCTGAGTCCATCTCGCACAAAGTGGGGTCAGCACCCCATCTTGGGAAAGGGGACCAGAGTGCACCACACGAGCTGTGCACAGCGCCCGCCCAGGTGCGTGGCATTGGGTGCACAAAGGCACACGGTAAGGTTGGTGGCTGAGCTGAGTTAGGCATAAAACACTAGTGTTGCAGCTCCATCCATGGAGCACTGAGGTGGACTAGGCACAGAGCCCAGGTCCATCCCTGCAGCTTGACTCACTGGAGCCATTTGAGAGGTCGTGTCATTCCAGCTCCTTGGGAGGCTGAGATCGGGAAGACTGCTGTGAGCTTGCCTATAAACTGCACACGATCCCATCTCAACCACACCAGCTAGGCATGCTGGTGCACGCGTGTCATCCCAGTTACCCAGGAAGTGCACATAGGAGCATTGTGCTTTGGGTAGAATGTAGGAACCTTATTCAAGAACTAATGAGCTGGGCACGGGTGGCTCACACCTGTCATCCCAGCTTCTCAGGTGGCTGAGGACCACGGTTCAAAGCCAGCCTGGGCAGGAAAGTCTGTGAGTCTCTTTTTTTTTTTAACTGTATTTTTTTTGTCTTTTTTCTTTTTTTTGGTACTGGGGATCGAACCCAGGATGTTGCGCTTGCTAGGCAAGCGCTTTGCCACTGAGCTACATCCCAGCCCTGTGAGTCTCTTATCTCCAATAAACTATCAGGAAACTGAAAGTGGCGCTGTGGCTCAAGTGGTAGAGCACTCGCCTTGAGCTGAAGAGCTGAGGGACAGTGCCCAGGCCCAGAGTTCAAGCCTCATGACCAACAAAGAAAAGAAAAAGAACTTGGGAGGCTAAGGCTCAGCTGTGCGCATGCAGCTCCCTAGAAGCATGTGGCGCAGCTGGGCCTGTGGTGGACCAGGCCCTCTCCTGCCCCTTTCCCCACCAATCCCCTAAACTGTGACTGTGCACTCGCCCACCTCCTGCTCCCCCACCCCCACCCCGTGGGCCCAGCACATCCTGGATCTTCATAGCCTGCATGTGTATCGCCCCTTCCAGGCCAAGAAGGGCGAGGTTCCCCCAGAGGAGCAGGGGCCCAGCATCAAGAACCTGGACTTCTGGTCGAAGCTGATCACCCTGATCGTGTCCATCATCGAGGAGGACAAGAACTCCTACACACCCTGCCTCAACCAGTGAGTGCAGGACGCTGGGCCTTGTGGCCAGTGCGCATCCCCAGCCGGGCACGGAGGCCTGGGGGTCTGTGACCATGTAGCTGTATGTGGGGTCACCATAGGTCTCCTGGCACGTGTGTAGATCCATACGGTTGGCTCCTGAGCCGTCCTGTGTGAGCGTACAGCCGCATGGGTGGACGGGTGGGTGAGGACAAAGGTGTAGGGTGGAAGCTAGGGGGAAGGGGGAGCCAGGCCTTCTGTGGGGCTCTAGTCACTCACTGTCCCCCATGGCCCCCTGGAGGAGGGTTGTGACCCTTTTGGCCACCTCAGCCCAGCCTCTGTGTCACGCCTTGGCCAGGTTCCCCCAGGAGCTGAATGTGGGGAAAATCAGTGCTGAGGTCATGTGGAACCTATTTGCCCAAGATATGAAGTACGCCATGGAGGGTGAGTGCCCCCCCCCATCCCACCAGCCCCACAGCAGGTCCTCGCGCCTCAGGGCCCGGCTGAGCCCTGCCTACCCCCCCAGAGCACGACAAGCACCGTCTCTGCAAGAGCGCCGACTACATGAACCTGCACTTCAAGGTCAAGTGGCTGTACAACGAGTACGTGGCCGAGCTGCCCGCCTTCAAGGACCGAGTACCCGAGTATCCTGCGTAAGTCCACCCGGCCTTGCCTTGCCTGTGCTGGCCACCGAGGCCCCCGCTACAAGGGTCCCACAGGCTGTCTGCCGAGGACGCCCAGCCACTCGGCAGCTGGCGGGGATTCCAGCCCCGCGCCATGGATGCTGAGCGCCCAGCGCATTCACGTCCCAGGAGCCAGGGGTCCTCAGAGCCACCGGGGCCTGCAGTGTGAGAAGGCCTGCAGGCCTCACAGAGCAAACCCACTCGCTGCTCTCAGATGATCTGAACCAGGGCTCCCCTGGCTTGTTAGCAGCATCCTGTCTGTTTCCTGAGTAGTGGGGGACTGTGGGGTGGCCTCCATGGGAGCCCAGGGTGAGGGGACAGTGGAGGCCGTCTGTTGCAGGTGGTTTGAGCCCTTCGTCATCCAGTGGCTGGATGAGAATGAGGAGGTGTCGCGGGACTTCCTGCATGGAGCCCTGGAGCGGGACAAGAAGGATGGGGTGAGGATCCTGGCGCTCCCTGGAGCTGGGGCCAGCTGGGTGGCCGTCTTGATGTTTAGTGCAGGCGTGGCTGTGTCTTCTGTTGGTCTCTGCCTACCTGGGTCCCCTGTGGACCCTTCCTCCATGCGGGCACTGCCCTGTCCTCTGTGGACAGGGGGGAGGCAAGGACCCCCACAGCCTGCCCTGACCTGGCCGCCTCCTCCCTGCAGTTCCAGCAAACCTCGGAGCATGCGCTGTTCTCCTGCTCCGTGGTGGACGTCTTTTCCCAACTCAACCAGAGCTTTGAGATCATCAAGAAGCTGGAGTGCCCCGACCCCCAGATCGTCGGCCACTACATGCGGCGCTTCGCCAAGGTGAACCTAGTGGGCTGGCACACAGACGTGGGGGGCACGGGGCTGGAGGTGGGCAGAGCCTGCAATGTTGTTGGTTCTGGAGCTCTGGGGGCCCGGTGGGATTTGAGGGAGCCCCACGGAGTTGGGTTTTGAGCCAGCATTGAGGTGGCACAGAGTTCAGAGCTCTCCAGAGACCTCTGAAGTCCGTGGGACTGCTGTCAATCCAGCTTGCATGGGGGGAGCTACCGGTGGCTTCGGGGCACTGGAGGCATCAGGTCAGGCTTGTGATGAGGGCTGGGCTCACGGGTGGTAGCCTCACAGAGCAGCTGGGCAAAGTGGGGCTGTGATTCTAGCTAGTATGGCTATGGAGCTGGGTGGAGGATGGGGGTGGGCTCAGGAGGGTTGTAAGTTCCGGCCTGGGCTGTACCCAGAGGCCTTGCCTCAAATGCAGAAGCATGCTGGGTCTCCAGAAAACCGCCGTCTCCTCCCAGTGTTGTATCCCTCTGTCTTAGTGGCCATCCTGGCAGGGGTCACCCAGCCCGGTGGCCTCTGGAGTCCTCGCACAGTGTGGAGGGGGTGTAGGTGGGGGCGTGACCGGAGCTCTGGGGCTCCACCCCCTATCTGTCCCCACAGACCATCAGTAACGTGCTGCTGCAGTACGCTGATATCATCTCCAAGGACTTCGCCTCCTACTGCTCCAAGGAGAAGGAGAAAGTGGTGACCTGGGCACCCTGTCCTGTCCTGCCCTGTCCCGCCCTGCCCAGGCCCCCACTCACACGCTGGCCTCTGTTCAGCCCAGCCTTGCCCTGCCCACATCGTGCAATGGCCACTCCTATACCACCCCCTGGTACCGCCCACATTGCCCCAGCCCCACCCATGCCAGTATGGCCATGCCCACATGGCGTCTGATCCCGCCCACACTCTCCCCTGGATCCCTGAGATCTGCATGGGGTGCCAGGTGCTGGTGCCTGAGTGCGTTGTGTACGGGTGTGTTGTCTCTGTGCCTGTGTACTGAGTGTGAGCGTCTCTGCACACACCTGTGAGGGGGTGTGGGCATGTGCACGAGCATGCATATTTGAGGAGTATGTCTGACATGCCTGTGTGAGCCCACGGGTCAGGATGTCGGGGGCCTTTCTGCTGCTTCCACATTTCCCAGCCCAGGCCCCAGAGAACATCACTTAAGTCCATCCCTGGGTCAGTCCCCAGCACCCCAGTCCTATTCTCATGGCAGCCCGGGGTCCCCAGCTCTCCCCTGACCCCAGTCCTGTCCCTGAGATCACAGGGGGTGGGGAGGGATCAGGGCCCAGCCTGGATGGGGTGGGGTATCAGAGCTTGGCCTCCCCCCCCCGCAGCCCTGCATCCTCATGAACAACACGCAGCAGCTCCGTGTGCAGCTGGAGAAGATGTTCGAGGCCATGGGTGGGAAGCAGGTGAGTCCAGCCGTCTAGCCCGGTGTCCTCTGCAGCCTGGACAAGGGCTCCAGCTCAGCCACTCTTCAACCCAAGCCGGGCCTCAGTTTCCTCCAGCCCCTTGGGGTCCCTTTCTAGGGTGTGAGACAAAAATGCCAGGGACAGGTATGTGGGTGCCATGTTATCTCACCCGACACCCGCCCCCCCCCTCAGCTGGACACCGAGGCCAGTGACACCCTGAAGGAACTGCAGGTCAAGCTGAACAACGTCTTGGATGAGCTCAGCCGTGTATTTGCCACCAGGTGGGGGAGCTGCCAGGTAGGGTGTGGGGAAGGGGCCGCTGTAGCCCCGCCTGGGCACGTGTGGTTTCAGTGGAGGGGCAGCGGGACACGGAGGAGCCTCCTTAGATGAAGCCAGGTTCCTAATTCTGGCCACACCGCTCACTGGATGTGTGGCCTCAGGCGAGTGCCTTCACCGTGCTGAACCTCAGCATGAGAATGGGTCAGAGATGGCGGCCTGGGCAGTGCCTAGCCCATCTGAGGATGAGGGAGGTGGGCAGGAAGAGCCACAGCTGTGACCAGTCCCCCTGGCATGCTCCTGCCCTGTGGATGGTGGGGAAGCAGATTGGGGCTAGCCTGGGGGTCTGCTCCAGCTTCCAGCCACACATCGAGGAGTGTGTCAAGCAGATGGGGGACATCCTGAGCCAGGTCAAGGGCACAGGCAATGTGCCAGCCAGCGCCTGCAGCAGCGTGGCCCAGGACGCCGACAATGTGCTCCAGCCCATCATGGACCTGCTGGACAGCAAGTGAGCGCCCAGGGGGCAGGCACAGCCACGGACAGGAGCACGGGGCCTGGGGGGCTGCGTGGCCCAAAGGGTGAAAGTGTGGGGCACGAGGGGTGAGAACATAGTCTAGTGCACAGCTAGCAGGACCGCAGCATCTGCTTTCACAGATGACAGGTGGACGGATGAGTGTGTCCATGGTGGGTAGATGGACGGACGGATGGACGGGTGGATGGTGGATTGGTGAATGGATGGGTGGGTGGATGGATGGGTGGGTGGATGGGTAGATGGATAGATGGTTGGGTGGATGAATGGGTGGATGGGTGGATAGGTAGATGGATGGATGGGTGGATAAATGGTGGGTTGGTGAATGGATGGGTGGATGGGTGGGTGGATGGGTAGGTGGATGGATCAATGGATACCTGTGTGAATAGATGGGTGGGTGGGTGGATGGGTGGATGGGTTGGATGGATGGATGGATGGATGTGTGAATGGATGGGTGGGTGGATGGGTGGGTAGATGGGTAGATGAATAGATGGATAGATGATTGGGTGGGTGAATGGGTGGATGGGTGGATAGGTGGATGGATGGATGGATGTGTGGATGGATGGGTGGGTGGATGGGTAGATGAATAGATGGATAGATGGTTGGGTGGGTGAATGGGTGTATGGGTGGATAGGTGGATGGATGGATGGATGAATGTGTGGATGGATGGGTGAGTGGATGGATGGGTGGGTGGATGGGTGGGTGGATGGGTAGATCAATAGATGGATAGATCGTTGGGTGGATGAATGGGTAGATGGGTAGATAGGTAGATGGATGGATGGATGGATGGATGTGTGGATGGATGGGTGGGTGGATGGATGGGTGGGTGGATGGGTAAATGGATAGATTGTTGGGTGGATGAATGGGTGGATGGGTGGATAGGTAGATGGATGGATGGGTGGATAAATGGTGGGTTGGTGAATGGATGGGTGGATGGATGGGTGGATGGGTGGATCAGTAGGTGGGTGGATGGATGGGTGGGTGGATAAATGGTGGGTTGGTGAATGGATGGGTGGATGGGTGGGTGGATGGATGGATGGGTGGATAGGTGGATGGATGGATGGATGGATGGATGGATGGATGGATGGATGGATGGATCAATGGATACCTGTGTGAATAGATGGGTGGGTGGGTGGATGGGTTGGATGGATGGATGGATGTGTGGATGGATGGGTGGGTGGATGGGTGGGTGGATGGGTGGGTAGATGGGTAGATGAATAGATGAATAGATGGAGAGATGGTTGGGTGGGTGAATGGGTTGACGGACGGGTGGATAGGTGGATAGATGGATGGATGGATGGATGGATGGATGGATGGATGTGTGGATGGATGGGTGGGTGGATGGGTAGATGAATAGATGGATAGATGGTTGGGTGGATGAATGGGTGGATAGGTAGATGGATGGATGGATATGTGGATGAATGGGTGGGTGGGTGGATGGGTAGATAAATAGATGGATAGATAGTTGGGTGGATGGATGGGTGGATAGGTAGATGGATGGATAGGTGGGTGGGAGGACAGGTAGATGGAGACTGGGTGGTGGATGGAGGAGCGGGGTGGAGGATGGTGGGAGAGGATACGTTAACATTTAAGGACGCTGGAGCAGTTGTGTGCATGGAGAAGCCTGGCTAGCAGGTGGCAGTGCTGTGGCCCCACAAATGCCTCATTTTCCCTCCGTCCTCTCTCCCTCATGGCTGTATCTGGACCCTTTGTGGTTCCTGGAGGACTGGATGGTGCTCTCTCCAGCCCTCCTCTTCAAGTTCATTCCCACACTAGACTTTCAAACACCAGTGTCTGGGTGTGTCTCTCCGTTGAACACTGCAGCACTCCACGCCCTCCCCTTGCCCCCTCCTCCCCCCATCTTCAGTGAGGCCCAGGCATTCCCCTAAGGCCCAGTGCCCGCTTCTGCGTGGCCTGTGCAGACAGCCCGGCCCAAAGTGGGCCTCGGAGCCCCTGGGCCCTGCGTGTCAGGAGGGTCCCCCCTGAGACCAGCTTGCCACCCGCAGCCTGACGCTCTTTGCCAAGATCTGCGAGAAGACGGTGCTGAAGCGGGTGCTGAAGGAGCTGTGGAAACTGGTCATGAACACCATGGAGAGGACCATCGTGCTGCCCCCGCTCACTGACCAGACGGTGAGCCGCCGGCCTCATCGCTGAGGGGCAGGAGCTGGGGGGAGGGGGGGACAAAGACCCGAGGCTCAGAACAGTCACCAGGCCAGGGCCAGTCAGAATGACTCAAGCCACTTCTGGCCAGAGGGTCCACAAGAGATTTTGCACGTGTGTCGTGTGTCAGGGGTCACAGCCTTCAGATCACACAGCGTTCAGAGGCGTTTTAACGCACAGGGAAGTCATGAGGTCAGAGATCAGAGGTCACCTAGGAATGAAGTCAGCTTGGGACTCAAGGCCAGCCAGGGGTCACAGTGGGAAGGGCATGTGCCGGCCAGGGGCTCCTGGAGGTCAGCCTGACCGACCACCAGAGATAGACCGGATGTCACCCCCACCAAGCTGCCCAGGGGGAGCCGGGGCGACGGGGGTGGTGGTGGGGGACTGAGAAGTAGACAGCAAGGCCCCGGGAGGCTGGGGCAAGCCTTGCTCTGGCACCTTCACGGCCCCTCCCTGGCCTTCCCAGGACACTGACGGTGCCTTATTCCCCCTCCCCTGCCCCGCCCCACCCGGCTGACAGATGATCGTAAGTAGAGGCCCATTTGTCCGTCTGTCTGTCCGTCGCTGTGTCTGGACCCGGCCCGTTGCGTGGCTTCCCCTTCCACCCTGGGCCCCCACCCCCCTGTCCTCTCTTTGCCTAGATGTGCCTGTGTGTGTCCTGGATGGGGCATGGGGAGGGGTGGGCCTGGGAGGGCCACACCTACCTCCTCACCCCTGCTCTGAGCCTGCTCAGAGACCACTCTCCCCTCCCGCCTCCCGAGAGTCCCTGGCTCTCTCCACTCCAGGAAGAGGGTGGATGTCCAGGGCTCCTCTCCGGCTGCCCTGAGGTCAGCTCTGTGGACCATGCCCCCCCATGCAGGCGTTTACCACAGAGGCCCCTCTGAGCTGTCAGCTGCTCCAAGCAGCCCTGCCTCTTGCTACTGGAGATCTCAGGGCCCAGTCTGTCCCACCGTCCCTCTGTCCTCAGCACCCTGCTGCCCCTCCCACCATAAACACAGACACCCCGGTGGGAGAGATGGTGTTTGGGGGGAGGGGTCAGATAGATCTGGGGTCACATCCCAGCCTGGCCACTCTGTGACCCTGCCTGGGGAGGGGGTGAGGATCCAGAGCGGGCATGATGCTAAGGTGCCAGCCCGTGCCTGCCCTGCTGTGGGGCTGCCGGAGGCCAGAGCAACCCCTGCAGAGCAGAGACAGGCGCAGACCTCACCATCCTGGTGGGTGCAGCCTGGATCGCCTTGACCCCGTGGAGACCAGGGCCCCACCCAGCCCTGGCCCCACCCAGCCCCGGGCCCCGCCCAGCCCAGGCCTCTCCCAGGCCACCCCACCCCCACCCCGGGCCCCGCCCAACCCAGCCCCGGGCCCCGCCCAGCCCAGGCCTTGCCCTGTGGGCAGAAAGATAAGATTTCCAGTGCGTGGCTGTGTCTCCAGGCCGCTACAGCTGGGTGTCTCCAGCCCGCCACAGCTGGGTCAGCTCACCTTCCTACAGGCCTTTGAGTAGGTGACATCGGCTGGCCAGCCCGTAGAAGAGGAAACAGGCTGGGTGGGCCCCTTGGAGGCTGTGTGCTCAATGGGGCCAGAGTTCAGACAGACGCCTGTGTGTGTATCGCCGCCGCCTGCTTCCTGTGGCCCTTGCCTGTGCGCACTGCGTGTAGCTGGGTAGTAGTGTGGCTTTCCTTTCTGGCCTTCTCTATCCCTGTCTCTCTGTATCTGTCTCCATCTCTCTATCACCTTTGGGAGTCACACACAACCCCACACAGCCCAGCCCCGCCACAGTGTAGATTCTCTGTCCCCACGAAGCCCGGGCCCCAGCCCCCCTGCAGCGTAGACCCCCCACCCCCACAGGCCGTTGATCACGCTGTGACGTTGTCTCTGCAGGGCACCCTCTTGAGAAAACATGGCAAGGGATTAGAAAAGGTAATGAGGGCTTCATCTTGCTGAGGTCTAAGTGCGTGTCTGCACTGAGTCTGCACACACACAAGTGTGTGCGTGGGTGGGAAGGTCAGTGGGGAGGGGGGTTTGCGGGGGTCCTAAGCAAGTTCTACGAGACGTCAGCTGTGAGGCAGACACAGGCGCCTGTGTGATACGGAAGTGTGTGCACATGATCACAGGAGTGCATGCGTGTGTGAACAGGTGGGCATGGGAGCGCACACACACAGGGGTGTTCATGGCGTGAACATGGGAGTTTGCGTGTGATAACGGGTGTGCATGTGTGAGCTGTGGAGTGTGTACATGATTATGGGTGTGTGTGCATGGGAGTGTGCATGTGAACACAGGTTCATGCCTGTGTGAGCAGTGGCATGCACATGTGAACACGAGTGTGTGTATATGAACATGGCACTGTGCACAGGCACGCATGTGTGAACACGAGTGTGTGTGTATGAACACGGCACTGTGCACAGGCACGCATGTGTGAACACGAGTGTGTGTATATGAACATGGCACTGTGCACAGGGTGTGCCTATGTGCACACAAGCGTGCTCCATGGAACACGAGTGTGCATATATGCATGGGCGTGAGCACAGGGATATGTGTGCATGGCAGTACTTGTGAGCTCAGGAGTGTAAGCATGAGTATGTGCACAAGACTGCATGTGTCAACATGGGAGTGTTGTGAGTGTGGCAGTGTGCAAACATGGGAGTGTGTGCACAGGAGTGTGCATGTGATCACAGGAGCGTGTGAGCTCAGGCATGCATGTGTGTGCACCAAAATGTGTATGTGAACACGAGAGTGTGCGCTCGGGAATGTGTGTGTGAGCACGGGAGTGTGTGTGTGAGCACAATGCACACTGGCCCCTCGCAGTGCTCGGCTGGCCTGGGAGCCAGGCAGCCAATGTTGTAAGGATGTGGCCGCCTGTCCTGCACTGGCAGGTTCTGAGCCTGCGTTGTGCAGCTTCCCTTCGGGGTCCCGTCCAGGCCCTGGGCCCACAGGCACGTGTGGATTTCTGTACCTGGCCGCATGCATTGTGCGTTCTGCGTGTGGGTTCCTGCGTGCGTCTCAGCACTGAGCTGTGTGTGGTGTGTTGGTGTCCAGTGGGTGCAGGTGCAGACACAGGACTTGTCACAAGGCATTTGCTCTAGTCAGGCTGTGGGGAGAAGGCTCAGTGCTTGGGGGAGGAGAGACCCCGAACCCTCTTTTCTCCCCCTTTCCCCAAACTCCCGTCCCCTGAGGACAGCCTTTGGGGCACCCCACAGTGTGCTGTGGTGGAGAAATCTGGCCCCTCAAATCCAAACTCCTCCACCCAGGGATGAGGGGAGGCGAGGCGCAGGGCAGGCTTAGTGTCTGGCTGAGGACCCGGGAGGGAGCTCGCGGGCTGGCAGTGAGACTGGGCTTCGAGGGGGCAGGGAAGTCCCACCAAGTAGCCTCCCCGCAGCCACCAAGACTCTGACCTCCACCTGATTCTCTCCACAGGGCAGGGTGAAATTGCCAAGCCACTCAGACGTAAGACCAGCCTCCCACTGTCTGTGTGGCTCCCCCACCCCCACCCCTGCCCCTCCACGTCTGTGGTCCGTGCCGTCGGGGGCGGGGGTACTGGGTACCTGTCTGTGATTCTTCCTTTGTCTGTCTGGCTTGCTTGTGGGGGGCGCGGGGAGTGCAGGGCTCACTGCCCGAGAGGGCTCTGCCCCTGGCCGGACTGCAGGTGGGCACGGCAGGGATGCCGAGGCCCAGGGGCCAGGCTGTGGGCAGCAGCGCCGTAGACTGTAGGAGGCTGAGGGCCGCAGCGGAGGAGGGGCTGGGGTGGGCACGGGGTGCCCGCCCAGTGTGCACAAGAGGCCCGGCTCCAGCCCGGCGCCTCCAACTCAGCAGCTCCCATAAGTCAGCGCTAAAGCGGTGCCTGCCAGCCCTGGCACAGTCCAGAAAGCCCTTCCCCACCCCTCAGCGCTCCTGGGCCCCAAGAGTCGTACCCTTGTGGAGCTTGGTCCTACCCCACACGAACACGGGGCCCCCCTAGCCAGCGAGCGCCAGGCCCACACGGGGGGGGGGGCCCTTGCGCCAGGATGGAGGCGGCGGCCATGCCGGGCCTGGCAGGAGGTTAGAGTGAGCCCTGGGCAGACACACCGGGAGTCTGCTCCTTGGAGAAGGGGCCCAGAGCTCGGCCCAGAGGCCACAGGGCAGAGCTAAGGTTTGAACCCTGGCCTGTCTAGCCATAACAGCGTTGGCACCTTTCAAGTGTCTGCTTTGGGGTGCCCACCGAAGCACACATTTTGGTGGCACTCTTCCTTTTGGAGGTCACATGAACAGCCGCAGGGCGGCGTCAGGAAGGGCTGACCCACAGGGTCCTGTCCTTAACCTCAGGCCCATCACACCCCCGCGCCCCTGCCCCGCCCCTGCCTGTTTCTCTTCTGTTCTGGGCCTCTCGGTTGCAGGGCTGGGGGAGGGAGTAGCGTCTGTACCTCACTGGTCTGTACCCCCCCTGGAAAGTACAGACCTCTGTCCCCAGACCACAGCCACCACCCAGGACAACCTCTGGGCAAGAACCACCACGTGCCCAGGGCCAGGAGCCGGGGCGGCCAGAGCCGGGGCCAGGGTCCTCACCCAGCCTGTGTCCCCCCCACAGGGAACCCAGATGATCTTCAACGCGGCCAAGGAGCTGGGTCAGCTGTCCAAGCTCAAGGTGAGGCGGGGGCTCCCGGGCGTCCTGCTCATGACTCCATCCAGGCACTCTGACCGCGTGGGGTTCTGGGACACGGACTGCATGGTCCATTTGGGAAGGTGCGCAGGGTATGGTTACTTCCGGGTACAGCCCGGCCGAGGGCACAGGGGACATCGGTAACCACCAGGGAGCACTTGGTGCATGCTGCCCCCAGTGCCCCGCCCCGAGGTTTAGCAGAGCCTGAGACTGCAGGTGAGGCCCCCCACCCCACACACTTCCCGTCCCCAGGACCACATGGTACGTGAAGAGGCCAAGAGCCTGACTCCGAAGCAGTGTGCGGTGGTTGAGCTGGCCTTGGACACCATCAAGGTGAGAGCGGGGGTCCAGGCCCCTCCGGAGCAGTGCACAACTGTATGGGTGTGGCAGGCAGCCCGGGCCCACAGGGAGCCGCAGACCGCCTTCCCCTCCTGAGATCCGGTCTGGGGTGGAGGGAGGGTCAGCCTGGGGGAAGAGGTGGGAGAGCCAAGAAAGTAGCAGCAGCAGAAGCATTGGGGAAGGTTGTAAGGCCTGCATAGGAGTTCACCAGGGAAAGCCAGTGTGCTGGGGCTGAGAGGACCTTTCCAGCCTTGGGAACAGTACGTGCAAAGGCCCTGAGGCAGGCAAGACCTGAAGAGCACTGGAAAGTCAGCTGGGATGGTGCGGGCGACCTGGGGCTGGGGAGCCATCGCAGGCGTCCCCCCCTCCCCCTCGCCCGCTCCCCACAGCAATACTTCCACGCGGGTGGCGTGGGCCTCAAGAAGACCTTCCTGGAGAAGAGTCCGGACCTGCAGTCTTTGCGCTACGCCCTGTCGCTGTACACGCAGGCCACGGACCTGCTCATCAAGACCTTCGTGCAGACACAGTCTGCCCAGGGTAAGGGTGGCGTCCAGGGGCCCGCCCCCCGGTGATGTCACGGCCAATGAGCGGCCGACAGAGTGTGGGGGTGGGACTTCTGGCGCCGGAGGGCCATTTCCTGGGCGAGGGGGGGAGTTATTAACAGCTCTGGGGCGGGACCTGGTGGAGGTGATTGACAGCTCCTACAGGTGAGAGTCCAGCAGGGAGTGTTTTCAGCCCTGGGGGCAGGACCTGTGGGGATTGATTGACAGCTTGGGAGTCCCACAGGCAAGAAATGATTGACAGTTCCCGGAGGTTCCCCCAGGGGAGGGGCCCTGATCCTCAGGACCTTGGCCTTGGGAGGGGGGGGGGGGAGGCCCCAGCCTCAAGTTCTCTCTGTCTGTCTTCTGCTTCTGTCTCCTGTCTCTCTGACCTCACATGGCAGGCACGGCAGGAGGGTGGGACCCCAGGCCCTGGAAGGGAGGTGTTCTCTGTCCCGAAGGATCCAGGCCTGGGCCCCTTCCTCCCACCCCGTGAGCCAGGGCCCTCCTGCGCGCCAGCCTCAGTTTCCCTCCCAGCCCTCACTGCTGTTAGTGTCCCTGGTGTTCCCAGAGCAGGAGGCTGTCGGTCTGTCTGTCTGCCGCTGACGTTTCTCTCTCTCTCTCTCTCTTGTTTTTCCTCCCCGCCACTCGCTGCCCTCTCTCCACACCCCCCTGCCCTGTCACGCACAATTCATTTCTTCCTCTCACTCACTCTCCCTCCTCCCATCCCTCCTCTCTCCCCTCCCCCAACTAGTCCATGGTGGAAAGGGGGCTAGGTTTACCCTTAGTGAAGACATTTATCCTGACAAGGGTACGTGCCTCTGCCCCGCGCCCACCCGGTGCTTGTGCCCTTCCCGGCCTGGCTAGTAAAAGGCCTGTCCTTCCTCCTTGGGCTGGGCACCCGCCCAGCGGGTGAGGGGAAGGATGGCTTGCTGGTTCCACTCGGGGAAGGAGGAGCAGTGGAACCCGTTTTCCCTCCCGACCCATCAGATACGGACCTAGGGCCTGCTGGGTGGGTGGGGGCGCACGGCAGGCTGTCGGCAGCTGCCCGTCGATGGCACTCTGTCACTCTTCAGAGTGGAAAAGAACCAACTTGTGCCAGGCTTGCCTCAGCGCCAGGCCTGGGCAGACAGCCTGAGAGGTCTCAGGAAGATTTCTCCAAGACAGCCACGGCGGCTGCACCTGAGACCGCAGCCCTTGAGGCTCAGCGGGGGACGGTGGGTCCAGGCACCCCGGGGCACCCTCGTTCTATGTCTGTCGGGTCAGGGGCTGGGTGTCCGGGGTGAAGTTGCTCGCCTGGGAGCCCATGGATACCCTGATACTCTTCTGCGTGGAGCCAGCAAGCCACGGGACGGGGGTGCCCCGCACTGCCCCCTCCCCCTCTTACTAGCTTTGACCTTGGTCTGACCTCCACCCAACCCACCACAGCACCCCAGTCTGGCTGGGATGGAGCCTGCTAGAAGCATCAGCCTGGGGGTGGGGGTGAGCATGTGACTGTGCCTGAGGTGGGAAGGAGGGCCGCGACCCTGGCCGTGACCGGCACCAGGCTGATGGGGTGTCCAGCCCCCCTCCCCGTGCTCGCTGACCCGCAGCCACTTCCTCCCCTGCCAGGTGGCCTGGGTCAGCCTCTGGCTGAGTACCTCCCCACCTTCCTGCCACTGCTCCTGTCCCTGTCCCTGTGCATGGGGTGCTCCAGGAGTGGGGAGCCAGTTGGGGGGCCTGGCGGGGGTGCTGGCGGTCACAAGTCCGGCTGGATGAGTGAGGAAGCGGGTCTGGGATGCACGCTTTGGTGCTGTGCATTGTGAAGTGTGCATTTGGGACACTAATGGAGAATAGAAAGATGCTCATCACCATGACAACCAGAGCACACACAGGTGTCGGCCATGGACCTGAAGGGTGGGTGTTGGTGTCAGGAATGGCTGGCTCAAGTCTCCAGTGATGCTATTGGTCAATGCTATTGGAGACTTTTGTGGGGCGTAGCTCTCCTTGTTTTAGCACCAGAGAAGGACAAAGTTGTGTTTATTTGCTTGGTGCCAGTCCTTGCTGACCCTGAGCTTCTGTGCTTGATCCTAGTGCTCTGCCACTTGAGCCACAGCTTTACTTCCAGCTTTTTGGTGGTTAATTGGAGATAAGAGTCTCATGAGCTTTCCTTCCTGGGCTGGCTTTGAACCTCAGATCTCAGCCCCCGGAGTAGGATTACAGCTGTGAGCCACAGGTGCCTTGCAGGACAAAGTGTTTGACAGGAGCCAAACTCTCAGAGCCATCTCCTATTGGCCTAACTAGGGTCACGTGAACAAAGTGTGGTCAATCTCCGTAGCCAGAGGCAAGAAGTGCTCTGATTAGACAGCTGTGGCTCATCGGCCATCTCGAGTGAACCTGAGCCACAGGGTCTCAGGCAAGGGTGGATGTTTCCTGTGGAAACCTGAGAATTTATTAGACTGGGAGGCAAATAGGGAGGATGAGAAATACCTAGACAGAGCGGCCGCTCTGGGAGGACCAGGACTCTGACCACCTGGTCAGTGTGTTGAAGTTGCAGCTGAGTAGCTGTGGTGGCGGTGGGGTGGATCGAGTTGTTAGCAGGACGAGGGGGGCACCTTGGGGTGCTGCAGACTCCCCCACGGGGAGAGAAGGTTGTGGGGCTCTGACCTGTGTAGAGCAGCTGGGAAAGGCGACAGTCCGGGAGCCCTGGGTGGAGCTGAGCCCGCGGAGGGGCAGGAGAGCGCAGAGGCGGCCGAGGGGACCAGAGTGGGTGAGACATGCCTCGCAGGTCAGTGCAGCCTGGAAGTGGCCGCTGCCCCAGCCCAGAGGGGGCCAGGGCGCCAGATGGAGCAGGGGCGGACAGGGCAGCGCAGCCACCGCGCGGGGAGAGGCCAGGCCCCGGCCCCCGGTCCCCGGGCCGCCAGCACGGGGGCCCTGCCGCGGCCAGGACGCGGGCTCACGCGGGGCGCCCTCCCCGCCACGCAGGCTCGGGGGTGGAAGACCCCGTCGGGGAGGTCTCGGTCCACGTCGAGCTCTTCACCCACCCGGGAACCGGGGAGCAGAAGGTCACAGTGAAAGGTGAGTGTTGCAGAGTGGCCGGGGCGGGCTCCCCGGAGCCGCCATCCCCAAGGGCGGACGCGACCCAGGCCGGCGGGGGCTCGAGGACGCGGGGCCTCCCGCAGGCCGGGGCCTCCCGCAGGCTGGGCTGCTCCACGGCGCCCTCCTCCGCGTGTGTGTCCGTCCTCCTCCGCGTGTGTGTCCTCCTCCGCGTGTGTGTCCTCCTCCGCGTGTCCGTCCCCCCCGCGTGTCCGTCCCCTGCGTGTCCGTCCTCCTCCGCGTGTCCGTCCCCTGCGTGTCCGTCCCCCTGCGTGTCCGTCCTCCTCCGCGTGTCCGTCCCCC
>NW_012267324.1:2034425-2040129 GCF_000151885.1 Dipodomys ordii
CGCCCCACCGGAGGGGGGGGGGTTTGAGTGCGGGGCGGGCGGGCCCGCGGGGAGCTCCGCCCGGGCCTGACGACTGCCGCACAGACCGGGGGCCGGGGGGCGTCAGGGAGTATTTGTGCGAGGAATTGGACAGTCCCTCACTTTTACCCAGAGAACTCCTACTCATCCTTCAAAACATCACACACGCACACAACCCCGCCGTACTGCCCCGGGCGCCTCTGCCTCTCCAGCTCCTAGACCGGCCCCGGAACCTCGGCTGCGGGCCGCACAGCGGTCGGCAGGAGGCTGCGCGTGGCGGGCCGCGCACGCGCGTGTGCGTGCAGGGCTCCCACGCAGACCTGGGGCGGAAGGTATCAGACCGGCGCCGGGAAACCGGAAGTCCGGGGCTCGGCTTGCCCGGAGGGGGCCGAGCCGCGGCTCTGTCCCGCTGGGGTCTCCGCCTCGTTTCCGCAGGACTGGCGAGGGACAGCGGGGCTCCGCCCCCGACGGGGCGGGGCCGGAGGGCGCACGCACCGGCCGCCAGCGCGCATGCCCGGAGTCCCGGACCCCACCCGACACCAAGTCCTTCATCAGAGATGCAAAAAACCCGACTCCGCCCGGCGCTGGGTCCCGGACCGCGCAGGGGGCGGGGCGTCCGCGCTCGAGGGGCGGGGCCCGATGGGCTGGGGCGCGGTGGGCGGGGCGTCCGCGCCGGCCCCGCCCCTCCGCCGCCAGACGTCAGGATCGTTCAGGACCAAAGTCGCCACCCCCGACGCTTTCTCTTCGCCTTTTCTAGAGATCGAGTTGACACTGTCGAGCCAGGCCCCGCCCCGCCCCGCCCCCCGCGGGGCGCCCCTCCCGACGTAGCATGTAATCCCCGTGAGCACACGCTCTGTAACCGACGCTCCGACGGCGCCCGGAAGTCACGAATGCATGGTGTGGAGATGTTTTGCACTGCTCCGACTCCGTTCTCTGAGGATATTTTACTAACGGCAGACATTAAAAAAAGAAAACAATGTAGGAAAAGACAAGAGCGCGGCGGGGACCGCGGGGCCGGGAGGGCGCTCGAGGGCCGGAGTTCGAACCCCGGGCCTGCGTGGAGGGCGGGGCCCAGGCGCCAGTCCCTGGGGCGAACCGCACCACGTGTCTGGGTCTGACGGCTGCTAATTGCCCGGCAATTAATCCTGCAATCCCCGTCCTGGCCGCGGGGCACCTGGGGTGAAAGCCCGGCGGACCCCTGGGGGCCGGGGTCGCCCCCACGCCGATCTCCGCCCTCGGGCGGGGCCGTGGACCCTGAGCCGCACCCCAGGGGCCTTGTTTTGGGGGCGATCGTGGACGTCACTGAGGCCGGTGACCCCTGGCTGGAAGGGGATTCCCGGAGCTGTGGACGGGAACGCGGCGCCTGAGAAGGGCTGCGTGTTCTAATCCCGCCCGCGGAGCACACGCGGTCAGTCGGTGGATAGGCGGCACGGAGTCCACACGCGTGCGCACGCGCGGCGTCCCTGCCCGGGCGCCGCCCCCCGCAGGGCCCCGGCCTGGCACGGGGGGGGGGGGGGGGGGGGGGGGGCGAGGAACGACTCGCACAACCCACCGGGAACATTTAATGACAAGTCACGCACTAGCCCCGGGCGCTGGAGGACAGCGGGCCGGCTCCTGCCGGGAGGGTCAGTTCCGGCCGGGGGCCGCTGTCCAAGGCGGACCCCGATCACAGGACCCCACTGTCCTGACAACAGGTGGAGACCGATGGCTCAGGAGGAGGCCGCCCCTGACCGGCCGGAAACCCAGCCCCGCCGGCGTCCTCCGCGGGGCCAGGCCCTGGTGATGCGCTCAGCGCTCCGGCGCACGGTCCGTGGGTTGTTGCTGGCCGTCGCCGCGCCCCGCTCTGGCCGTGGGGACGGAGGGCATCGGGGGCGCGGGGCTCGGCGCATCTCACGGCGTGAGCCCGAGCGCCGGCTGCCCACGCAGCGTTCCCCGAGCCCCGCACGCGGTGGGCACTCAATAAATACTTGGGTGAAGAACCACGAGCGCGTGGCGCGGCTCAGAGCTCGTCCCGCGCCGCGCTGTCCAGCGGGGACTGCAGCACGTCCGAGTTCTCGGCCTCGCGGCTCAGCGCCTGCTGCTCCCGCATCTTCTGGGACTTGGCGCGGTCCCAGTCGGTCTGGACGCCCTCGTTGTCCCACACCACCGACGTCTCCGTGTCGCTCACGTAGCCGTCGTCCCCCGTGTAGTGCGTGGGGAAGAGCAAGAGTGGCTCCACCGAAAAGGCGCGCAGGTCCCGCGGGGAGAAGTGGGCCTTGTACTCGGACCTGCGGGGTGCGGCAAGGAGGGGCGCGGGGCTCGGTGCGGGGTCCGGGCCCGGGCCTCGGGGTGGCGGGAAGGGCCCCCTACGCCCCCCAACCTCCCCCCCGCCCCTTACACCGGGTGCTTGTCGAACATGACGGGTAGGAACTCGTCCACGGGCAGCATCTTGGCCAGCGGCCGCGCGGCCAGCAGCTTGCGTGCGCCCCGCAGGGAAAGGGCGTAGCCCAGCGTCCAGTACGAGTAGTCAGCCTCCACCAGGTTCCGCACACGAGGCACCGCCTTCTCGGGGTGCTCCACCTGCATCCGCTTCCGGCCCACGTAGCTGGGGGCAGAGGGGGCCGTCACCCCCGCCCGCCTGCCGGGGAACGCGCGAGACCCACCCCCGCCCCTGCCCCAAACCAGGGGCTCGCAGGGCCGGGGAGCGGGCAGGACCCCCGAGGACCAGAGGGCGCAGCAGGCCTGGAGTGGGGAACGAGGCCCCCACGGCGGCGGAGAGGGCAACGTCCTGGCCTGGGAAGCCCCGCCCAGGACACACCCACCAGCTCACAACCCAGTCCAGGTCGCCTATTCCCGAGCCCCGCCCACCCACATGGCCACACCCCCAACACTGGCCTCGCCCAGAACCACTCATCCCAGTCCAGGTAGCCTGTTCCCTGGTCTGGCCCCGCCCACGACACACCCCCTAGCACTGGCCACTCCCTCTCCATGACCACTCCCCCTTGGTCACGGCCCAGTCCTGGCCTCGTTTCCTGGCCCCACCTATGGCCCCACCCCTTAGATTTTCCCCACCCTATCCACAACCACAATCGCCCTTGGCCTCGCCCTAGCCCCCCACTCACATCCCGTTTCCTGGCCCCGCCCCAGCACATGGCCACACCCCTAGCACTGGCCTTGCCCTGCCCTGGCCCCGCCCCGCCCCGCCCCGGCCCCGCCCGCTCACATGAGGTCCCAGTCCAGGCCCTCGCGCTCCACATCCTCCATGAGGTTCATCAGGCGTCTCTTGAAGAAGATCTCGAAGCGCAGGTCGTCCTCAAACACGAGGGACTTCTGCAGCCCCCGGTCCACAACCTGAGGAAAGGGTTCGAGGCCGGCCGGGCCCTGAGGCCAGGGCCGCGGAGAACCCGAGACCAGAGCCCCCGGACCCCGGCAGAGCCCCCCAGAGCCCCGGGCCCCACCTCCTTCCAGATGCCGTAGTGGCTGAGGAAGCAGCCCAGCTCGCCCTTGGTCAGCGGCCGCCCGTGGTAGGGGTCACGGTAGCCGGGCAGCATCTGGATGCCCAGCGCCTCCACCTGGCTGGTGTTCATGGCTCTGGGCGGGAGGGAGAGGGGGTGGGGGACGGAGGGGGAGGGGAGGAGGGGGAGGAATCAGGAAGACGCCCCCAGCCCTCACCCTGCGGGCTGCCCCCCGCCCCCGTCCCGCGCTCACTTGCCGTCCACCGCGTCCACCAGGCGGCAGGCGATCTCCTGCTCCTCCAGCGCCCGCAGCATGCGCGTCCGCCGGTCCTGACGCCGCTGCAGGTTGATCAGGAACACCTGGCGCGCACGCCCGGCCGGTCAGGACGCGCGCGGCCCGGCCCCAGCCCGACCCCGGCCCTCCCCCCTCCCGAACCCGGCCCACCTCGTCGAAACCCATCTTGTCGGGGGTCCTGGTGGGTGCAGAGATGAAGCGCGAGTAGGCCACAGGCGGGTGCTTCACTGGGGGGCAGAGGAATCCGGGGGCCTGGGTTGGGGACTCCGGGTCTCCACGCCAGGGCGGCCTGCCTGCGGACCTCACCCCACCCATTCTGGCCCCGGTGCCCCTGGTCATGCAGGGCTGGGGGGGACGCAGACCCTCTAGACTGGGTCAGGCAGCTCTTGGCTTCCGCGCGGGTCCCCAGCCCGGCCTGGCCCCCTTCTGTCCCATGAGCCCCTGGGGAGGACACGGGTCAGGTGGCTCACCTGTCCCCCGGGGCCCAGCACAGGGCTGGTCTGGGCCCGCGTGGGGCTCCTGGGCGGAGGACCCGACCCAACCGGGACCTCGCCCGTAAAGCGGCTGGGGGACAGCGGTCCTCGGACGGCTGTGTGCCCCGGGCGCCTCCCACAGGCGTGGGGCCACGCCCCCTCAGCCGGGGTGGGGGGACGCACCACGCTGTCAGGGGCTATGCAAATGAGCCGTCTATGCAAAACGGGAGGGGCTATGCAAATATGCTGCGACTATGCAAATGAGCAGTGGCAGCCGGTGGGAGGCTTTGCAGACGCTCAGGCCCCCAGGCCTCGATCCCGGCCGGGCCTCGATCCCGGCCGGGCCTCGATCCCGGCCGGGCCTCGATCCCGGCCGCCTCCGCCGGGAAGCCCGCCCCGGCTTCCCCGCCAGCCAGCGCGCCACACGCAAACCCCGGGCCCAGGAGGCGGAGGGGCACAACTCACCCATGACCTCCAGCTGCGTGTGCAGGAAGCTCTCGGCCTCGTCCCGCAGAGTGCTGTGGGCGCGCAGCGGCACGGGCAGGAAGCCGAACACCTCCCTGTTGCACACGTACATCTGCACCTCTGCCGGGAGGGAGGCGTGTCAGGCCGGCCACGGGGGCCGAGGCGCCCCGCTGGCCGCTCAGTGAGGACCCTCCAGCCAGCCGGCCGGAAAGCGGGCGGAGCAGAGCCGCCCTGGGGCCGGGGTCTCCCCTCCGCGCGGCCCTGCTTGGCGGGCGGCTCCTCCGCGCGGTCCGTGGCGGGGTCTGAACCCTGGCCTGGGCGCTGCAGCTCAAGGCTGCGCCCTGCCACCTGCGCCACCGCGCCACTTCCGGCCTTTTCTGCTTCTGTGGTGCTGAGAACTCGAACCCAGGGCCTCACACATGAGAGGCAAGCACTCTACCAAGGAGCCACCTTCCCAGCCAGGATGAGACACCTCCCCTCCGGCGGGGCGCGGCCACGCTGAGGCCAGCCTCCGGCCTCCTGAGGCCAGCCTCCCGCCTCCGGCCTCCCGGCCAGCCTCCGGCCTCCCCGGCCAGCCTCTGGCCTCCCCAGGCCAGCCTCCGGCCTCCCCGGCCAGCCTCCGGCCTCCCCGGCCAGCCTCCGGCCTCCCCGTCCCCGGCCTCCCGCGGCCGAGGTTCAGTCCGGTCACAAAGCTTCAGCCGCTGTCAGCTACGAAGCGGAAGAGCCGCTTGCAGGACGGAAGCAGGCACAGAACCCCAACTTCTGCTTTGGGGTTCCACAGGGGGCACAGGGCACCTCGTTTCTCTTCAGGAAATGTCTTCCCCACTCGACTCCGAGTCGAGGTTTCACTTCCGTGGTTTCGCTATCCGCTCCGACAATACTGGATGGAAAACTCCAGAAACTTCCCAAAGTCCGTTATCCGCCTTGTGAGACCCGAGGGGAGGCGAGGCCTGCCCGGCCCTGCGCCCTGGCTCGGAACACCGGTGTGTGCGGTGCGGCCGCGCCATGCGGGCCCCGGG
>NW_012267324.1:2040179-2040717 GCF_000151885.1 Dipodomys ordii
GCGTGTCCGTCCCCCTGCGTGTCCGTCCTCCTCCGCGTGTCCGTCCCCCTGCGTGCCCGTCCTCCTCCTCCGCGTGTCCGTCCCCTGCGTGTCCGTCCTCCTCCGCGTGTCCGTCCCCTGCGTGTCCGTCCCCCCTGCGTGTCCGTCCCCCCTGCGTGTCCGTCCCCCCTGAGTGTCCGTCCCCCTGCGTGCCCGTCCCCCCTGCGTGTCCGTCCCCTGCGTGTCCGTCCCCTGCGTGTCCGTCCTCCTCCGCGTGTCCGTCCCCCCTGCGTGTCCGTCCCCCTGCGTGTCCGTCCCCCCTGCGTGTCCGTCCCCCTGCGTGTCCGTCCCCCCTGCGTGTCCGTCCCCCCTGCGTGTCCGTCCCCCCTGCGTGTCCGTCCCCCTGCGTGTCCGTCCCCCCTGCGTGTCCGTCCCCCCTGCGTGTCCGTCCCCCTGCGTGTCCGTCCCCCTGCGTGTCCGTCCCCCTGCGTGTCCGTCCTCCTCCGCGTGTCCGTCCCCCCTGCGTGTCCGTCCCCCTGCGTGTCCGTCCCCCTGCGTG
>NW_012267324.1:2040767-2042374 GCF_000151885.1 Dipodomys ordii
CCTGCAGGCGGAGCCCCGCTGGGGGCGGGGCCGTCCTGCAGGCGGAGCCTCGTTGGGGGCGGGGCCGTCCTGCAGGCAGAGCCTCGTTGGGGGCGGGGCCGTCCTGCAGGCGGAGCCCCGCTGGGGGCGGGGCCTGCTGGAAGCAGACAGACCAGAGCCATAAAGTGTTGGCTGAGCTGGGAAGGGGTGGGTTTGGGGCGAGTTGAAGCTCCACAGTGGGTTGACCAAGGTAAGAATTTTTTCTTTCCAATAATAGACACAGCTCTTTTTTTCTCCGAAAAGGTAGCGAGGCCTTTCTCATAATAACATTTACAGCAACCCCAGTTAAACAAAATATAACTATAAAAACTCTTCGAGTTTCCAGCAGCTTCCCGAGTCCCAGGCAGGTTTCCTGGGGGACAAGGGGAGATCACGCCAACCCCAGATCACAAGAGACAAACCCAGGGCAGCAGGGCACAGTGCCCACGTGTGGAGGGTTCCAGAAAGAGCAAGATCCACATGTGCGGACCCCCACTGGGCAGCCGGCAACCCCCGCGCGCCTGCGTGCGCCACCGCCAGCCTGGACCCCGCCCCGGCCTCCCTCGGCCCACGGCAGCCGCTGGGGCTCACTGGCCAGGGCCAGGCCTCCCGGGCGTACACACAGCCATGACCACCGCGGCCCTCACTGCGAGGCCCCGAGCTGGCCGCCCATCACTCACCCACCCCGAGCCCAGAGGTTGATTCTCACCTGGCCATGGCACCAACAAGGAACCAGCGC
Organism: Dipodomys ordii; assembly: GCF_000151885.1. Lineage (NCBI taxonomy): Eukaryota > Metazoa > Chordata > Mammalia > Rodentia > Heteromyidae > Dipodomys > Dipodomys ordii. Next base: position 2,041,525 of record NW_012267324.1, read on the forward strand.
CCCGCCCCGCCCGGGACGCCGGGCCCCGTGTGCGCAGGCGCAGACATCCGCTCGCCCCCAGCGTCCGGCCTGCGGCCCGGTTCCCTGACCCGCTTGTCCTTGTCACCCGCCACTTGCAGCCATGCTGCCAACTCTTGGCCTCCCGGTCAACCCTCAGCTTCCCCTTGGCCACTTCCCCCCAGACCACCAAGGACACTGACCAGGATGTAATCGGCCCACATATCCCGGGCTGCCTTCAGGGCCGCCTGGCGCAACTTCATGACGTGTTCGTAGCGGGAGTCGGACCAGTGTTTGGGACCCTCCTCGTCAGGGTAGGACCTGTGGAGATTCCCGCGGTGTGAGGAACGGGGACGGGGCCCTGGCCAGCTTGGGGTGACCAGACCTCAAGCCGGTCTGGAGGCTGGGAGAGCAGGAGGCAGAGGAGGGCAGGGACGGAGGCCCTGAGCACGGCACAGGCAAATGCCCTGGGGTAGACAGCTCCATACTGCGGGGCAGAGGGAAGCTCCAGAGTGGCTGGGAAGGGCCACCAGGAGAGGCCACGACAGGGGCAGAGGTCAGACCCCACCCCCAGGGAAGGAGCCCCGTAGGAGGCTGCCCACGACAGAGCACAGCTGGGCTGGGCGTGGAAGCGGCCAGCAGGGAGGCCGCTGGAAGTGTGGCTTCCTTGTCCTCAGGTGGACTACCAGGGAGATCACCCAGGGCAGAGGTCAGAAAGGCCTTATCTGCACGTGGTCCCAGCCTCCGGAGGGGAGGGCCGGTGGGAGACGGACTGGGGGCCACAGGTCTGAGCACCAGACAAGAGTAGGTGAGCAGGGCTGGGGGTCAGGGCCAGGGGTCAGGGGGCTAGGGG
>NW_012267324.1:2042424-2043804 GCF_000151885.1 Dipodomys ordii
CCGGCTCGGCCCGGTGACCGCGCCTCTCCCCACAGTGGTGGCGGCCAACGACCTCAAGTGGCAGACTTCGGGCATCTTCCGGCCGTTCATCGAGGTCAACATCATCGGGCCCCAGCTCAGCGACAAGAAGCGCAAGTTCGCCACCAAGTCCAAGAACAACAGCTGGGCGCCCAAGTACAACGAGAGCGTGCAGTTGTGAGTCCGGGGACGGGCAGGTCGCGGGGCGGCCTCCAGCGGCCCAAGGCCCGGGCAGCGCGGCCACACGTGGCGCCTCTGAGGAGGAGACACAACTGCGCAGGCGTAGCCAGCGTGCGTGGGGGGCGTGGCCGGGGCAGAGCTAGGTTGCTGGGCGTGGCCGGGACAGCTCGGAAGGGTGGTGGGCGTGGTCGCGTGAAAGCTCAGGAGGGAGTGGCATGAGCGTGGTGGGCGTGTCCGAGAGCGGAAGGGGGCGTGGTCTAGGAGCTCAGGAGGGAGTGGCGGACGAAGGCGGTGCGACCGGAGTGTGGACTCCTGGGGGCTGGGCAGGAGGCAAAAGTGGGGTGGGCGTGGTCAGAGGGCAGGGGCGGGGCCTCCCTCACGCCGCGCCCTCCTCCCCGCAGCACGCTCAGCGCCGACGCGGGCCCCGAGTGCTACGAGCTGCAGGTGTGCGTCAAGGACTACTGCTTTGCGCGCGAGGACCGCACGGTGGGGCTGGCCGTGCTGCAGCTGCGCGAGCTGGCCCAGCGCGGGAGCGCCGCGTGCTGGCTGCCGCTCGGCCGCCGCATCCACATGGACGACACGGGCCTCACCGTGCTGCGCATCCTCTCGCAGCGCAGCAACGACGAGGTGGCCAAGGAGTTCGTCAAGCTCAAGTCGGACACGCGCTCTGCCGAGGAGGGCGGGGCCGCACCTGCGCCTTAGCGCGGGGCGGGCGGGGACGGCGCTGCGCCCGAGCGGCACGAGTGCTGCGGCCGCGGGCGGGGCTTGGGCTCTGGCCCCGCCCTCGCCCCGGAAGTCTCCCGGGCGGGGCGAAGAGGGCGGCTGCGCCTGCGCTTTCGACTTGGCCTCCGGGGACCTTGTGACCCCGCCCTCTCCTGAGGTCACGTGCTGGCGCGGAAGAACGAGGCCCCGCCCCCTCTGGCCCCGCCCCGCCCCCGGGGCCCGGAGCTGGGACGGAGTAAGACCCGCCCCGGGAAGGAGGCCGCGTCCCGGGGCTCCGGTACCGGGGGCTTCGCCTCCTGGCGTCGGAAAAGCCATAGCGGGTCCCAGAGCCCTGGGGCCCAAGACCATTGCCAAGCACGCACCGCGCTCCGCGGTTCCCGGAGCGCTGCGGAGCGGGGCGAGGCCCGCGTCGCGGGGGCTTCGCCGGGCGGGCGGGATTCAAAAGCACACGCGCCCTCG
>NW_012267324.1:2055936-2056330 GCF_000151885.1 Dipodomys ordii
GTCCGCGCCACCCGCACGCGCGCGGAGCCGCCGCCATCGCGCCACGCGTCGCCTTTAAGCCCCTTTTTTGCCGGCGGGCGCGGGCCGCGCCTTAAAGGGAGTGATCGTTCGCCGAAGCCCCGCCCAAGACGTGCAACCTAAAGGGGCGGAGCGCGCCCGGCCATCCGGTCCCGCCTCCTAGACTCCGCCTTGGGGCCCGGCCTTAAAGGCCCTAGGGCCTCGGACCTCCGACAGCTCCCGCCCCGCCCCGCTCTCCCCGCCCCTGCCCCTCCCGCTCCCTCCTTAAAGGCGCACAGCTCGCGCGGGGTCGGGGCCCCGGAAGCGCGGTGCCGGAGCCCGGGAGGGGCTTGCCGGCCCGGTGGTGTCGTCCCTGGAGGGCTTTTTTTTTTTTTTT
>NW_012267324.1:2058000-2061002 GCF_000151885.1 Dipodomys ordii
CCGAGCGCGCATGCGTGTCCTGGGAGCCCGGGCTCCACGGCCCGAGCGCGCATGCGTGTCCTGGGTGCCCGGGCTCCTGGGCCCTTGCTGTTGGCTCCTGTCCCGTTCTGCACCCACTTGGCCAACTTGGGAGATGAGGGGTCCACACCCCGTGGGCCTCTCCAGCCCCAGCAAGTCACTGCCAAGTCCCAGGGCCTTACCTGCTTGCTCCTGGGCCCCTGGGGCCTCTGCACAGTCTGTCAGAGGACAGGAGGTGCTGGCACTGAGCGCCTTTCTCAATTCTGAAAGGGGAGACAAACCTGATGCATCCAAGGACCCAGACACCAGCTCACAGGAGCCTCGGTCGCAGCTGTGCCTGTGGCAGACATTGCTAGTCAATCCCCACAAGATCCACCCATCTGGGAGCCGCCATCTCCAGCTCCCCACAGATATCACACATCAACTGAAGACCATGGGTTCCCTTAGGGATCATGCTCCAGGGCTCCTGTCTAGATTTAGCTTGGCAAGCAGAAAACAGCTTTTCTTTTTTCTACCTAAAACATCAGCCAGAGCTGGAGGTGTGGGGCAAGCAGCAGAGCACCTGCTCAGCGAACACAAGTCCCAGATTCAAATCCGGATTCCAGGACAGTGGCCCCCATGCTGGTAATCCTAGCTACTCAGGAGGCTGAGGTCTGACGGGCAAGAAAGTCCATGGAGTCGCATCTTCAGTTAACCACCTAAAAGCTGGAAGAGCAGTGTGGCCCGAAGTGCTAGAGTGCTAGACTTGAGTGAAAAAGCTTGGGGACAGTGCCGGGACCTAAGTTCAAGTCCCATGACCGACAAAATAAAAAGTCAGGCTGAGGGTAAGGCTCAAGTGGTAGAGCACCAGCCAAGCAGGCAGGAAGCCCTCAGTTCAAACAGCTCTGGTACCAGCACAAATTAAACTTACAAATAAAGGCATGAAAACCAAACACACCAGCTGTTCCGAGAGAAGTCACCCCAGACAAGGGCAGTCTGGCCCTTGCTCCCGGCTCTGGGGAGCTGGCAGTTCTGACTGGCCATGTCCAGCCCCAAGGGGCCGTCTGTCCCCAAGCTGGGAGCTGCCGGCCACACCAGGCAGCTAGAGAGCCCAGCAGTAGCTGTAGCAGGGCCATGCAGGAGGCCAGGCCTGGGTTTCAGACTACAGGACATGACCTTTGCAGCTTTCCCCCACTGCTCTGGCCTTCAGAGAGGTCTCAGGAAAGCTGGGCAGAGGACAGTGTGCAGGCAGGTGGGCCCACCATCATGGATCTTCTGCAGCAAGACCTCCCGGACCACATCCTCATAGACTCCGGTGGCTGCGTCCCCCTCCGTGGCCACAGCCTGCGCCTCCAGCAGCTCCTGTACACATGGGGGTGGGGGGGGCAGAGTGGGACTCCTGCAGCCCACAAGGGGGTCAGCGCTCCCCTGAGGATCTGGGGACCCTGGCCTGTTTTCTCCTCTGTAGAATGGACTGTGAGCCGAGGGGATTCATGGGCTGGAGGAAGCGTCATGAGGGATGTGTGCCAACAACAAATCCTGCAGGTGCTGAGTTCTGTCCTCAGGCTTCCCAGCCCCTGGACAGGGAGGACACCCACGTCCTTTGTCACACAGCCTCACACACTCACCACACAGACTGAGGCGCCCACACACCAGGCCTCCTTTCAGCGGGTGTCTGCTGGGGTCCCACCAGGGCTACTCACTGGACCACATCATTAGATCTGAGGAGGCCTTGCCTGGGACCCTGAACCCTGTGCCCCCCCCAACCTCCTACCTCTTCTCCAGTTTGGAAGCCCTGACTGTCTCAGTGCCTTTGCACATACTATGCCCATTGCTCAGAATGCCCTTCCCAAGACAGGCTCCCTGCTGTCTCCGTCTTTTTCTCCCATGGTTTTTGCAGTGCTAAGAATGAATCCAGGGCCTCCCACAAGTGAGGCAAGAGCCCCCAAACTGCTTCCTGCCCTCCAGTGTCAAGGAGAGGCCTACTGACTGCCTGGACCCCACTTCTCTCTGCTTCCCAGTGCCCCTTACTCACGGCCTGGGCCTGGCCCAGCTGGCCCAGCGCGAAGGGCAGGAGGATGGCCAGGAGCCAGTCCCGGGAGCACCTCCACCGTGCCTGCTCGCTGTCCCAGGAGAGCTTCTGCACAACACAGGCACCATGGACGTGAGGGCCCTGCCCCACGGGCATGAGGGCCCAGCCCATTTCCCCCACCCCGCCTCACCTTCAGCACAAGGCTCCTGACTCTCTCCAGCTGCCCTAAAGCCTGGTCAGGCTCCAGAGCCGAGGTCAGACACTGGTCAGCCAGCTGCAAGAAGGTGGCCACTGCGTCGGCCATGAGCTGTGGGAGGAGGTGGAAGGTGAGCCCTAAGCCTGGGCATCTGCGCCCCTGCCCCTCCCCTTCCCAGCCTGGGGAGAGGGGGGAGGGCAGCTGGAGCCCGGCATCCCGCACTGTGCTTTAGTTGCATGTGCACACACAAACGTGCGCGCTCATCCCAGGACTCGAACCCAGGCCCTGGGCGCTGTCCCAGAGCTTGCTCTGCGCAGGCCCTCCACCACCTGGGCCGCGGCGCCACTTCAGACTTTCTGGTGGCTCACTGGAGTCTCCAGCCTGGCGTCGAACCGCGATCCTTAGCCCCTGAACCATGAGGTCGCCGGGACAACAGCGTGCGGACTTGGGGTGGCCTTGGACCCTCTCCCCCCCCGCCCCCCGCGTCCAGTCCCGATCCTGGGCAGGCCCCTTTGGTCCATCTGCCACCCGGCCCTCCCCTCCCAACTGCTTCCCACCTCCCGCCGCACCTGCTGCGCCACACCCTGAACCCCGAACACTAGGCTCCGCGCGCCCTGGAAGCCGAACGGGGCGGTCAGCGCCTCCAGCTGCGCCCGGCGCCGCGTGGCCTCTTCGTAGATCCTCTCCATCCGCTCAGGGCTCCAGGGTATGGCTGCCAAGGCGTGCACCTGCGGGGTGGGCGGTGAGGGGTGGGGCCGGAGAGGGGCGGGGCGGTGG
>NW_012267324.1:2062202-2062635 GCF_000151885.1 Dipodomys ordii
GCAGCTCCCGCATCAGCACCGCGGTCAGCACCTGCGGGGGAGGGGCTGTGGGCGCCACGCGGACCGGACGGGGTGGCCGCGGGCCCGGGTGGGGGCGCTGACCTCGGCGTCCGAGCCCAGCGTCGCGTCGTCTTCCCCGAAGTGGCCCTGGTGCTGTCGGTAGTGTCGGACGGCGTCCAGGAAGGCGCGGGCCGCGGGGTCCTGGCTGCGCTGCAGGACTGAGGGCTGCGGTCAGCGTCCGCCCCCCCCCCGCCGTCCCGCCCCGCCGTCCCGCCCCGCCCGCACCCTCCCGTCCCGCACCGGTGTCCCGCAGCCGGATGGCGCTCTGCAGGGCCAGCCTCCAGGCACGCTGAAGCTCCGCACTGGGGCCCGAGAAGCAGAGGGGCTGGCGGAAGGGATGCCGCAGACACAAGGGGAAGCGCGCTGGGACCTC
>NW_012267324.1:2063116-2064575 GCF_000151885.1 Dipodomys ordii
GTGGGACGCCGAAGACACGGGGCGGAAGGAGGCCAGCGCCCCGGCCAGCGCCCGGCCGGCGTCCAGCCTGCACCTGCCTGCCGGCTCAGGCTTTGCCCCTGTGCGCTTCCCTCCGGGACAGGAGGCAGGCCGGGGCCTCTGGGGTCCCCCCACCCCGCTCCGGCCCGGGGGCGCGGCGGGCGCCCCGTGCTCCGCGCTGAGCTGACCTGCAAGCTGCGGGCCGAGCTGGACGTCCCGCTGTGAGGTCCCCAACGCGAACCCCGTCAGGGCGACGGAGCCCAGTGGGCGAACCCCGTTCTCGAATTCCTGGGAAGGACAACCAGACGACCAGCTGGGGACCGCGGGGCCGGGCGGGGCGCCTCCCCGAGTCGGCCCCTCCTCTGCACTTCCGCCCTGAGAATTTCCTGACCTCCACACCCCCAGGTCACAGGTGTGGAACCTAAGTCCGGGGCCGCAAGGAATCTCTGCCAGCTCCTAGCTGGGGGCAGAAGTCTGACCGCCATCCCGGGCCCGGGTCTCAGTTTACCCATCCCGCCACTGGGACAAAGCCCGAACCCCGCCCACCTGGGCGGGGCCTCAGCCCGAGCGCCCCCCCACGCGTCCTCTCACCTCCTGGTGGCCGAACCACTCCAGGCGGCCGTCCCCGCGCAGGACGCAGAACACGGGCTGCCACCGCGGCGGGCGGCCCTGCAGCCACGCCAGGGCCCCTCGGTGCTCGCGGACCCGGGGCAGCTTCTGCTCAGGGAGAGCGGGGTGAGCCGGGGTCGCCACCGTGCGGCGCCGGCTGGAAGCTCCCGCCCCGCGGCACGCGCCGACGCCCCGCCCCGCGCAAAGGCCCCGCCCCAGTCTCTAAGCCCCGCCCCGGGCACACCCCGCCGGGAAGTACCTGGGCCCCGCCAACCCTCACCTAGAAGCCACGCCCATATACCCCGCCCCTCGGGAAACCCACAAGAGACCTCACGCCTAGAGCCACGCCCTCGCCACGCCCACCAGCGAGGCCCCGCCCCGCGTGCGGCCCCGCCTCTCGCCGGCCCTCCCCGCGGCGCTCACCTCGCTGCGGAGCAGCTGCGCCCCCGCCGGCTCCCGCGGGCCCCGCTCCTCGGAGAGTCGCCTCAGGACGGCAGCCGCCAGCTGGGCGCGGTAGCGGGGCAGGAAGGTCCGCAGCAGCGCGTCCATGCGGTCTGTGGGGCCGGGCACAACGGTGCGGGCTGCAGCCCTGAGCGCCGGCGGACGGGAGCCGCCGCGAGCTCCTATTCTGCCGTCACTGCCCCGGACCGGGACCTGCACTCGGCTAGGGCGCGCACGGCCCGGCCTTGCGTGGTGGCCACGCGCCCCACGGAGTCCCGAGACCCCTGGTGTTCTCAGACTTCCCCGTGCCTGCGGCCCCGGCGGCACCCAGGCGCTTGGGAAGGTCGAGGCAGAGGGGGGGACGGGGAGGGAGGCGGCGGGGCCGGCGGGG
>NW_012267324.1:2064805-2071610 GCF_000151885.1 Dipodomys ordii
GCGCGGCGGAGCGGGGCCGGGCGGCCGGGCTCGCTCCCGGGACGGGACGGGACGGGAAGGCCGGCCCACGGGAGAACGACCAGAAAAGGCAGTTCCCGCGTCCCAGGTGCTCCGCCTCCGCCTCCCGCCCTCCACCAGAGGCGCAGCTTCTACCCTGTGCGGGCCCGCGCCCGGCCCGGCGCACGCGGGGTCTCTCCCCACGGGGGCCCCGGGGCCCCGCACAGCCCGGCCGGCCGGGGAGGACGCCCCACTCACCCCTCACACGCTGCTGCTGCTGCTTGTCCAGCGGCCTGGAGGCCGGCGCGCCCATCCTGCTCGGGACCCCTGCGGGCTCAGCGCCGGAGGCCCCGCTGCCCCGCTGCCCCGCTCGGCCGCGCCCCTCGCCCCTCCCTGTCCCCCTCCCCGCCTGTCTCCGGGGACCGTGGTTTCCGCGGGGGCCTGGGCAGGGCCAGGGGAGGCTGCGGTGCAGAAGACGATACAAGCCCTGCCCCTGAGCCCCTGTCTGTCCCCATGTTGGATAGGAGGTTTGAACTCAGGGCTAGGCACCCACACCACCGGAGACGGTTCCCCAGGGCGGGCGGAGCCCAGGCCGCCCCCTGGCGGGGGTGGAGGTGGGGTGGGGCCTTTGCTGGGTACAGGAAACCCAGGGGGGCAACTGGGTCCTTGGTGCCTCAGTATCCCGGCATGGCTGGCCCTGCATGCCCAGCCCAGCCAGCTGCCACAGCAGAGCCCGGGGTCCACTTAGGAGCCTCGTCTTCTCCCAGTGGGGCAAATGCGGGCATCGCCACTGGGCAGGGGCAGCCACCTTGGGCCATGAGGAGGCTAGGTGCCCGGTGTACAGGGGGAAGGACCTCGCGGGGAGGGGCACCCACCGGGGGTGGGGCTCGGCCACCCCCAGGTCCCAGCAGGCGGCTGCCTGCCTTGGTGGGTGCTCAGCCACTTTCCCCAGGTGCCAGGAGCCGGTGATGGAAACCACCCGGGTTTCAGTTTGCCACCCTCACAACTGCCACCACCTGGGGGTTTCAGTTCCCACGCGTGCTGGGCCGGTGGGCAGCTCAGGACCGCCACCCAGGCCCCAGCCTCCACCCCGCCCCAAGAGCCTGGGGGAGGCCTGCACCGGAGGACGCAGAGCGCAGGTGGGTGGCACACAGGCTCCAAGGCACAGGCCGCCGGCATCAGACCAGGGCTGTGCAGCACAATATCCACACGGGGCTGTGGATGCCATGTGCAGAGTGCTGCATGGCTGTGCGTGTGGAGGGGCTGTGTGACCATGGACACTGCGTGTGGAGGGGCCGTGTGGCCGTGGCTGTGCATGCGGAGGGCCGCGTGGCCATAGCTGTGTGCATGGAGGGGCTGCGTGGCCGTGCTTGTGGAGGGGCTGCGTGGCTGTGGACACCATGCGTGGAGGGGCTGCGTGGCCCTGCATGCAGAGGGTCGCGTGGCTGTGTGCATGGAGGGGCCACGTGGCCGTGGCTGTGCATGGGGAGGGCCGTGTGGCTATAGCTGTGTGCATGGAGGGGCTGCGTGGCCGTGGCTGTGCTTGTGGAGGGGCTGCGTGGCCGTGGCTGTGCTTGTGGAGGGGCTGCGTGGCCGTGGACACCGCGTGTGGGGGGGCTGCGTGGCTGTGCATGCGGAGGGTCACGTGGCCATGTGCATGGAGGGGCTGCGTGGCCGTGCATGCGGAGGGTCGTGTGGCCGAGGCTGTGTGCATGGAGGGGCTGCGTGGCCATGGGCACTGTGTGTGGAAGGGCCACGTGGCTGTGCGTGTGGAGGGGCTGTGTAGCCGTGGACACCGCGTGTGGAAGGGCCGCGTGGCCGTGCATGCGGAGGGCCGCGTGGCTGTGTGCATGGAGGGGATGTGTGGCCATGGACACCGTGCGTGGAGGGGCTGCATGGCCGTGAACACTGTGTGTGGAGGGGCTGCGTGGCTGTGGACACCGTGTGTGGAGGGGCTGCGTGGCTGTGGACACCGTGTGTGGAGGGGCTGCGTGGCTGTGCATGCGGAGGGTCGCGTGGCTGTGGCTGTGCATGGAGGGGCTGCGTGGCCGTGGACACCGCGTGTGGAAGGGCTGCGTGGCTGTGCATGCGGAGGGTCGCGTGGCCGTGGACACCGTGCGTGGAGGGGCTGTGTGGCCGTGGACACCGTGCGTGGAGGGGCTGCGTGGCCGTGAACACCGTGTGTGGAGGGGCTGCGTGGCTGTGGACACCGTGTGTGGAGGGGCTGCGTGGCCGTGGACACTGCGCGTGGAGGGCCATCTGGCTGTGCAGTGTCCAGGCGTGGACAGTGCTGTTTCATTCTCTTTTCCTCTTCTCTCCTGTGGTGGGATGTGAGGACACCTGCAACACAAGCAGCCACCTTGGCCGGGCGAGCGTCCACGTGCCTGGAACCACAGGCGTGGAGGCGCGGGACTCCGCGGGACCCCCAGGAACGCCCCGTCTGGAGTGAGGCCCTTGCTGGGCACTGAAGGAGGCCGAGGTGACCCCACCGGGGGGAAGGCAGTGGCGGAGGGCTGCCCACAGGCCACTGAGGGGGAGGTGGGCACTGGGATGGGGGGCACCCGGGACGCGGGAGGCCAGGATGGAGGCCCGCTGGCCATGCCTTCCTCCTGCCCAGGCCGCCCTCCAGAGGATGGGCCAGTCTCCATACACATCCACCTTGCCGCCAGCACCACACAGCAGAGCCAGGGCTTTGGCAGAGCTTCGTTTAATGCCGGTGGCCCACACACCATGGTCCGTGGGCCCAGCAGGGGCCCGGCCTGGGGTCTGGCCGCTACAAAGCGGAATGCTTCTCGAAGGGCACCGTCAGCAGGCGTGCGGCCGACTCGTCCAGGAACCAGCGGAGCTGCCCCGTGTGCGGCCGCACCAGCGCGGCCGGGAGCGGGCTTTCCTCTGTCTCCTCCAGGATGCGCTGTGGGGCAGGGAAGGTGGTGAGGACAAGGTGGGGGACCACACCCCAGCACCCCAGGACCCTTCCCCAGTGCCCCCCAGTGTATGGGGACCCCCCAGGGGTCAGGGAAGGGTGGGCACTGGCTGAGAGACCCTCAGTCCAGACGCCACCACAGGAAAAACTTCTCTGCCTTGGGGCCATTTGCATAGGCAAATGAGAGGCCAGACAGGCCCACAAATGTGTGAAGGACACTTTCCACCTGCCGCTAAACCGGAGCTCCAAGGTTTGGGATTTGGATTTGCCCAGAGGCAAATCAAACCCCTGTGGGTCTGATAGTGTTTAGAAAAAGCATGCCTATTTATAATAAGCTTTCAAAAACTATTTTTTTTTTTTTTGGTTGGTTGCGGGGCTTGAACTCTGGGCTTGGGCGCTGTCCCTCAGCTCTTCAGCTCAAGGCGAGCGCTCTACCACTTGAGCTACAGCGCCACTTCCAGTTTTCTGGTGATTTATTGGAGATAGGAGTCTCACGGTCTCTCTTGCCCGGGCTGGCTTTGAACCTCGATCCTCAGATCTCAGCCTCCTGAGTAGCTAGGATTACAGGCGTGAGCCACCAGTGCCCGGCAAGCTTTCAAAAACTATTAAAGCAGCTCCTCAACTTCTGACGTGTGTGTGTGTCCGTGTGTCCTGGAGATTGAACTCAGGGCCTGGGCACTATCTGAGCTTTTTGGCTCAAGGCTAGTGTCCTACCACTTGGGCCACAGGGCCACTTCTAGTCTTTTGGTGGTTAACTGGAAATAAGAATCTCATGGAGCCGGGCGCCAGTGGCTCATGCCTGTAATCCTAGCTACTCAGGAGGCTGAGATTTGAGGATCACAGTTCAAAGCCAGCCTGGGCAGGAAAGTCCCTGAGACTCTTATCTCCAACAAAAACCACTAGAAAAACATGCTGTGGCTCAAGCAGTAGAGCACTCGCCTTGAGCTGAAGAGCACAGGGACAGAGCCCAGGCCCAGAGTTCAAGCCCCACAACTGACAAAAAAAAAAATCTCATGGACATTCCTTTTTTTTTTCTGTTTTTTGGGGGGTCCGGTTGTGAGGCCTGAACTCTGGGCCTGGGTGCTGTCCCTCAGCTCTTCAGCTCAAGGCACTCTACCACTTGAGCCACAGTGCCACTTCCGTTTTTTTTTTTTTCTTTTTGCTTATGTGGTGCTGGGGAATCGAACCCAGGGCCTCATGCATGCAAGGCAAGCGCTCTACCACTGAGCCACCTTCCCAGCCCTGTTCTCATGGACATTCCTGCCCTGGCTGGCTTCAAACTTTGATCCTCAGATCTCAGCCTCCTGGGTAGCTAGGATGACAGGAATGAGCCTCTGGTACCCCACTCATCTGATTTTTATTATTTCTGTTAACTCTTCTTACATTTTCATTATTGGCCTTCTAGTTTTAGAAAAGTGTTTATTCCCTACTTCATTAACACACACACACACACACACGCACACACACACACACACACACACACTTTTAATGCTATGAATTTGCCTCTGGGTGCCACTTTGGCCTTATCTTACCAACTTTGCTTTCTTGCTGGGAATTCCTAACTAGCCTCTAATCATAGCTTTCACTTTCCTTCAATCCAAGAATTACTGGGGAATCTTTCCATCCGCCCCCCACAGCGGTGCCTGGCCCATATTCCACCCCAGCACCCCCAACTGGATCTCCAGCTGTTACCTTCAGGACGGCAGCCTTGCCTTCCCCAGTGGCCACAAAGACGACGGTCCGTGCGGCATTGAGCACAGGCAGGGTGAGGGTCACGCGCTGGGGCGGCGGCTTCGGGGAGTCACTGATGGGGGCCACAATCCTGTCTCGCTCCTGTGGGGACAGGACAAGACCAGGTCACTCATTTTGTCTAGTTTCTGCAGGGCTGGGGTGAAATGGGGTGTTCCATGGGCAAGGCATGTACTTGGCCCATCCCCACCTTAGTGGGTTGGCTGGTTTGTTTTCTTTTGCTGGTGCCTCCATTTGAACTTCACATCTCAAACTTGTTTGGCTGGGTCACTAGTATGTGAGCCAAGCCTCGACTCTAGCCGTGTGCATGTATGTGTGTGTGTGTGTGTGTGTGTGTGTGCTGCTTCTGAGGCTTGAACTCAGGTCCTGGGTGCCAGCCAAGCTTCCTTTGCTCAAAGTTATCACTCTACCACACTAGAACCACAGCTCTACTTTTTTTTTTGTGGTGGTTTAGTGGAGTTTCACAGACTTTCCTGCCTTGGGCTGGCTTTGAACTGTGATTCCCAGATCTCAACCTCCTGAGTAACTAGGATTAAGTCATCAGTGCCTGGCTTGTCTCCCATCCCTTTTGCTCAAGGCTGGCACTGCACCATTTGAGCCACAGCTCCACTTCTGACTTTCTTGGTAGTTAATTGGAGATAACATGGAGCCAGTTGCCAGTGGCTCACACTTGTAATCCTAACTACTCAGGAGGTTGACATCGGAGGATTTCAGTTGAAAGCCAGCCCAGGCAGAGAAGTCCCTATGAGACTCTCATCTCCAATTAACCACTCAAAAACTGGAAGTGGCGATGTGGCTCAATGGTAGAGCAGTAGCCTTGAGCACAAAGAGACTTAGGGACAGAGCCCAGGCCCTGAGTTCAAGCCCCACAATCAACATTTAAAAAAATTAGAAACCCAAAGCCATCTTGTGGACTTCCCTGTTTGGGCTGGCAATGAACCTCGATCCTCAGATCTCAGCCTCACGCACAGCTGGGCTTACAGGTGTGAGCCTCAGACACCCGGCCAGTCCAGCTTTTTGCTGGCTGTTTGCAGGTGGGATGTGGAGAATCTTTCTGCTTGGGCTGATTGGCTTCAAGGCAAAGCCCTCCATATCTCAGCCTCCTGAGTGGTTAGGATTATAGGCGTGAGCTGCTGGCATCCGGCTTCACCCGAATGTGTTAAGATGGGTAAACTGAGTCTCAGAAGGCGGAGTGGGCTGGAAGGTGAGTCTGGTGCTCACTTGCAGGAGGGGGTGTCCGGGGAAGAGGGAGCAGGTGTGGCCATCGGGGCCCACGCCCAGGATCAGCAGGTCAAACACTGGAATGGCGTCATCTCCCAGGGCCTGGTGGGGAAGAGCAGGGGTCAGAGGTCGACCTCCGGGCCACGGTTCTCTGCCGCTGGAGCCAGCCCCCCTCCCGTGGGTGCTGCAGCTGCCACAGAACAATCGACATTTTTGTGTTGGTTTTCTTCTGTCAGTCGTGGGTCTTGAACTCTGGGCCTGGGCGCTGTCGCTGCGCTCTTCAGCTCAAGGCTAGCGCTCTACCACTTGAGCCGCCCTGCCGGCCCCGCCCACAGGCTACCCCTCCGTCTTGCCCCGCCCTCCCCCACCTAGCCCCGCCCCTCCCCCGCCAGCCCCGCCCCCGGGCTACACCTCCGTCTTGCCCCGCCCCGCCCTCCAGCCCCGCCCACCTGTCTGAGCTTGGTCGCGTAGTCCTCGGCCGCCGCCTCTAGCGGCAGCGCGGGGTCGATGCTGAGCACCTGGCTGGCGGGGACGGGCAGTCTGGAGAGCAGGTGCGTCTGTGCGGACGGAGGGACAATGTCACCGGCGACGCCACCGCGAAGATCGCCCCACGGAGCTCCCGGGAAAGCCCGCCGCGGCTCCCGCGTATAGACGGCAGGGAGGGCCGCGGCTCCTCCGTGCCTCAGTTTCCCTGTTTGTGAGACAGGACGTCCGGATCCGTAGGGACCCGAGCCCGAGCCCCCGACAACCAACCCAGAGGCGGCCTGGAGGCCTGGAGACCGCGGGGCGGGGATGCGGGCCGCGGCCCCCGCGTGACCCCGCGCTCACCCGGTACAGCCCGAACGTGCTCTCGGGGTGCTCGAAGGGCACCAGGCGCTCGTCGCAGAAGCCCAGCGTCCAGCGCGCGAGGCGGGC
>NW_012267324.1:2072155-2077577 GCF_000151885.1 Dipodomys ordii
GGCCGCCGGGCGCGCATGCGCAGTGCGGTGGGCGAAGCCGGAGCGCTGCCGGGCGGGGCGGAGGCGGCAGGAGAACCCGGGAGCCGCGGCTTGCGGCGTCCTGGAGGAGGGAGCTTCGGAGCTCCCACCCGTGTGCGTGAGTGCCGGCCGGCCGCGGGGTTCGAACGCTCTACCCGGGAGCCGCAGCCCCACTTCCGGCCTCTTGCTGGGCGCCCGAGGCTCGGGCCCGACCGCCCAGCTACGTGGAGGTCTGAGGATCGCGGTTCGAGGCCAGCCCGGGCAGGAACGTCCCCACGAGGGGCCCCAGTTAACCACCGCAAAGTCAGAAGCGGCGCTGCGGCTCGAGTGGCGGAGCGCCCGCCTGGAGCGAGCACGAGCCTGAGGCCAGGCCAGCCCGAGCGCGCGCGCGTGCGCACACAGCTGCTGGGGAAGCCGCCCCGCCCGACGGCGCGGGCAGGAGCCGGGCCCGGAACCCGCCGCGCTCCCGCTCCCGGGGAGGCTGCGCCCGGCGGGGACAGACGAGAAACGAGCCACGAGCCCCGGCCGGTGCCGGACGGCAGCGTTTATTTCTGAGAGCCGCTGGCCGGCCGGGAGGTCCCGGCCCGGCCCGGGCACCGGAACCCGGGGGCAGCCAGGCCACTGTCGGGAGGGACGTCCCTCCATCGCGGCGGCCCCGGGAGCCGCCCCTGAGCCCCGCGGCCCGCGGGCCGTTCCAGAGGCTTCCGGGACACGGGAGGAGGAAGGTGGGTGGACGGCCCCTCGGAAGGGCCCGGCCGCCACGCCGCAGACGGCCTCAGAAAGAAGAAAAAGAAACCGACCTCCGGCTTCTCCGGAGGCCGCAGCCAGGCGTCCCGGGCGGTGTGCCGGGCTAAGGCTCGGCGGCGTGGGCCCGGGCCGGCCCCCGGGGACGGGGAGAGGCGGGGCCCAGCCGGGCCCGACCCTCACAGGGCGAAGGCGCCCGCGCAGAGGCGGCTGTACACCCCCTCGTCCAGCGGCAGGTAGTGGCCCTGCTTCAGGTCCAGGAAGAAGAGCGGGTCTGAGGTCTGGCGGGGGTCAAAGCCCTCTCGCTGCAGCCTGGTCTTCTGGATCTTGAAGGTGCCTGGGTGGCGGGGACAGGGGGGGCTGTGGCAGCTCTGGGCGTCCCGGCCTCTGCCCCCGCCCCGCTGCCTTCCCAGGGCCTCCCCCACGCTCCACAGCTAGATGTTTGTCTGCTCTGCAGTCCACACATTCCCCTCCCCCCTCACACACAACTGAGCGTGGCTGTGTCTCGCACACTGGGCCAGAGTTTAACCACTTACAATCTGAGGGCCAGATTTGGCCCTCAACTTGTGCGCATCAATAAAGATTTATTGGCACATATCCATGCCTGTTCATTTACACACTGCCTGTGACTAGGTTTGTGCTGCAAAGGCAGAGACTGTGTTACTGGACAACCTGTCAGCGTCCACTACTGTGACCTTTAAGGCAACATGTGCACTGTGTGGTAGCAGACTACACAACATTGCAAGAGAAGACCCTAAGAGGAAAAGGGTGTCTCTCCAACCCAAGGCCATGTGCAGAGCCTCTGCCCGGGAGGACTTGGGGGGCGGGGGCGATGGGAGGACAGCTCTCAGAGCTGGATCGGATGTAAGTGAACATCTCTGTCTGTCATGTGAGGGAGCCCCTGCCTTACCCCCTACCCGGGCCTGCCCTGCCCTGCTCCATCCCCCTGCAGAGGCTGCTGGACCTTACCTGTGGTGTCCACCTGAGGCAGCAGGCGCAGGAAGATAGGCCGGGCGTAGGGTGCCAGCACCTTCTGCAGCTCCTGGTACATGGCGTCTGGGTTCAGCTGCCGGCGGGGGTCTGCGATGGCGGCCATGCCCGCTTTCCCCTCCACCCCTGCGTACAGAGGCCTGCTGAGAGCCTCTCCCTCTACCTCCACTCCAACACCTCACAGCCCCCCGCTGGCCCCGCGTCCCGGTTTGACAGCAGCGCCGACACAGGTGAGCCTACACCACACCTGCCCATGCACCATGCAGGGCGTCTGGACCCAAGGACCCCTCTGCAGGGACCCTGGGCCTTCTGCACCCCGCACAGCCGCCTGGCACTTGCCTGGCACGGCCACCCCGTACACGGCCACGTCCGTCTGCCCCAGCAGGCGGCTCAGCACACCCTCCACTTCCGTGGTGGAAACGTTCTCCCCGCGCCAGCGGAAGGTGTCCCCGCTGCGGTCCCGGAAGTACATGTAGCCCAGGTCGTCCATCACCAGCACGTCCCCTGTGAGGGCAGGGGCCGGGTCAGCCGGGAGGACGGGCCGCCGGCCCGGCCCGGGCGGGCTGCACACCTGACAGGTAAGCGCTGTCGCCCTTGCGGAACACGCTATGTGCGATCTTCTTGTCCGTGGCGCTGTCGCTGACGTAGCCATCGAAGCGGCGCAGTGGGTCCTGCTGGTTGATCTGGCCGACCAGGAGGCCCGGCTCCCCTGGGGAGGAGCTGGGCTTGGAGCAGGTGTGGGGGGGGAGCCTCCCTGCCCTGGGGCCTCTGCTTACCAGGCTGGCAGGGTATGCACAGGCCCTGGGCGTCGCGCAGCGGTTCCATGGTCTCCTCGTTCACTTTCACCAGCTGGATGGGGTACACGTTGGTCAGGATGCGGCTGTTGAAGCCACAGGAGCCGACCTGGCGGGGAAAGGAGTCTGTGAGCGGCTGGGGGTGGGGCGGGTGTCTTCGTGCCTCCACTGCTCCTCTTACCTCCAGCACCCACCCCCCACTCCACGACCTCGAGTGACCCGCCAAAGGCGGAGCTGAGTGTAGCAGGCCCTTTTTCTTTTGGTGCCAGTCCTGGCCTTGAACTTGGGGCCTGGGTGCTGTCCCTGACCTTTTGCACTCAAGGCTGGAGCTCTACCACTTTGAGCCACAGCTCCATTTCTGGCTTTTTGGTGGTGTGAGATAAAACCCTCACAGCCTTTTCTGCCCAGGTTGGCCTTGAACCTCGGTCCTCAGATCTCAGCCTCCTGAGTAGCTGGGATGACAGGCGTGAGCCACAGCGCCAGGTCAGGCACCAGCCCTTCGCAGGAGCCAGGCATGGGCTCTGCTGCCTCTCCAAACCCAGCACGAGGATGTGGAGCCCCAGGTGACCCCAGGGCTGGTGAGCCAGGGCGGGCGTGCTTCCCATCGCTAAGTGGCACCCCTGGGTTGTGTGGGAAGTGTGAGTGGGGAGACGCCCGCTCACACCTTGCCGTCCATGTTGGCCATGCTGCAGTTGCACTCGGTGGCTCCGTAGAACTCGCCGATCTGCGGCACACCAAAGCGCTGTGCAAACTCCTCCCAGATGGCCTGGCGCAGCCCATTGCCCATGGCCAGGCGCACGCGGTGCCTCCGCTCAGCCTCGCGCACAGGCTGCTTCAGCAGGTAGCGGCAGATTTCCCCGATGTACTGCACCACCTGTGCAGGAGGCCCGGGCGGCCAGACCAGCGGTGTTGGTGAAGGAAGGGGGCAGGAGGAGGGAGGAGGGAGGGGGAGGCCACCATGGGCTCAGTGGGGGGAATCGGGAGGCAGGCCCCAACCCCATGCCCCAAGGCCACGCCTCAGGAGCCCCTAATCCAGGCCGAGGCACTGGGCAGCCCCCACAACTCTCCCGGCCCCTCTGCCCCCAGATGGAGCTGCCCCCGTGTGGCTGTGATGCAGGTACAGCAGCACCCAGCCCCAATCTCCACAGATCCCTGCCGGGGTGTCTGCCTGGGTTTCCACCCCATGGGGCTTCCTGGGGTGGCTTCCCAGATGGCCTCAAGTTCTGATCTTGGGTCAGGTATCTCGGTGACTCTGCACTCTCCTCTTCACAGTCAGAAACGGAGGTTCACACAGGTGCAGATCAAGGCCACAGAGCCAGTGAATGGCAGATCTGCCTCTGCAGTGGGCAGGAGGCTGGTCCTGCTCGAGTCTCACCAGCCTAGCACGGAGGCTTCCAACATCCCTCCCAGGGTGAGGTCAGAACAGCCCTCTCCATCTGCCTCCTCTCTTGTGTCCACCCGCCTCCGCCCACAGGGGCCACCATCCCCTGGGGTGTACCCATCCACCTCACTACTGCCACCATCAGGCCCGGCTGGCACCTGGCAGATGCCCCAGCCACTGCCCAACTCTGAGGGACATGGGGAAGGCTAAGCCCAGGACAGCTACACCACCCAGGGGCAAGATGAAGGGACGAGGACTGGAGAGGGGCCAGGCGGCCCACAGCCACTGGCACACAGACTTTCCCATGGCCATTTTCACCAGGAAGGTCCTCGTCTTTGGGGGGTGCCTTGGAACCACCAGCAGGAAGGCGCTGTCTGTCTGTCTGTTCCTCTCTAGGCAGACGGGGTGGGTGCGCAGGGGCAGGCGCTGGCTGGCAGTGGGTGGCTGCTGCACCCCCACAGGCCGTTTCTCTGTTTGGTCCTTTGGTGCAGGGCTGGTGATGTGATGCAAAGCCAGCTCCCGTCACCGAGCTACAGCCTTGGCTCTTTTGTTAAAAAGAGACTCCTCACTGGGCCTGGTGGCTCAGGCCTGTAATCCAGCTATTTAAGTAGCTGAGCTAAGAGGAGTGTGGTTCAAAGCCAGCCCGGGCAGCAAAGTCCAGGAGGCTCTCATCTCTAATTAACCACCAGGAAAAGCAGGAGGGGGTGCATGGCACAAGCAGTTCAAAGCTAGCCTTAGCACGAAATCTCAGGGACAGCCCCCAGGCGCAGGGTTCGAGCCCAAGGCCCAGTACCGCCCCTCCCCCCAAGTGACTGTTTCACATTTCAGGTGGATTTGCAATCTCACACAAGTTCTTCGAAAGCAGCTGCACCTGGGGTGGAGCCCGCAGGGCCGGTGGGGGGGGCTTTCGGCGGAGGAGCCCCTTCTCCACCTGCATTAAATGGGTTCCCATAGAGGCCTAGGCTGGGGCTGGACGGGAGGAGGGGCGCGGAGGGCCGAGCCCTCGTGGGGGCCCCGTCAGGCCGATTCCCTTAAATTGACCAAAGATCCGGGATTTGCGCGGGGAGGGGCGTGACGAGCGCGAGTGGGCGGGGATTCGGGCACTGTGGGTGGGCGTGGCCATCGCGGGGGCGGGGCCGGCGTGGGACAGGGTGGGTGGGCGTGGCCATCGCGGGGGCGGGGCCTGACCGTGCAGTTGTACTTGACGCAGTCGTCCCAGAAGCGGCTGGCAGAGAACTTCTTGCGCAGGACCACCGTCAGCCCGTAGATGATGCACTGCCCCACGCCCATGATGTTCCCTGCGGAGGGCGAGGGGTGGGTAAGGAGTCCCGGGGTGGGGCTGGGTGAGGGACCGGGTCTCCCCCCCCCCGCATACCTGCGGAGTGGTACAGGGGCAGACAGTCGTAGAGCACGTCTGACTCCCGCATGCTGTAGGAGTGGTGCCCGAAGGCCGCCATGCGGTAGTACCTGGGGGGGTGGGGAGCCCGCAGCTGTG
>NW_012267324.1:2080074-2084079 GCF_000151885.1 Dipodomys ordii
CCCCCCCCCCCCCCGCCTTCCCTGTACAGCCAGCCTGCCACAAATAATCCCAGAGGGGCGTGTCTCCATGCAAGCTCAGGCCTGAAGCCACAGCCACCTGGCCTGGACACAGGCCTGACAAAGGGGCGTGGCGTGGGGGCTCCGTCAGGGCCAGCAGAGGGGTCACTCAATGCGTGCATCTCACAGAGGATGCTGAGAAGGGAGCTGTGGCCGGGTGGGCACCGGCTGGCAAAGAAGAACAGAGGCTTGGCCAGGCCTGGAGGCCCCACCACCAACGGCCAGCAGCCCCAAGCCACAGACAGCAGAGGTGGTGGCCCCGGGGCCTGCCAGGCTGCCTGTGACCCCCTCTTCACAGGAAGTCAGGCGCAGCTCTGGGGGGGGGGTGCCCAGGCCGCTGCTCCTCCCTCCAGGATGTCCACAATACAGGCTTTACAGCTTTCTCTCGGCCACAGGCCTGGGTGCCACCTGGCAGTGGCCCAGGCCTCCGCCCTCCGCCCCCCCCCCAGCACAAAGTGCCCAGTGTCTGGCTGGGCCTTCCCACAACTCCACCCTCCACTCCTCTCAGCGCACTCCCTGCACTCGGGCAGAAGCAGTTCTCAGAAAGGACCAGTATGACCAGACATCACACAGCAAGGATGGTAGCAGGGGACTGGCAGGGGCTCCCAGAGCCTCAGCACCCAGGGTGTAGCCCCTGCCTGCCGAGGCACAGTCCCAGCAGGAAGAGGAGGGGACAGCAAGGTCACAGGTTCTAGGTCAGCCTGGCTGCGCAACAAGACCATGCCTCTAAATAAATAAAGTAAATGAAATTAAACGCAGCAAGGTGAGGTGGAGAGGACCCATCTGCCCTTCTCCCTGGCTGGGCTCCCCTTCTGCTTCTGTGTCCCCTCCCCATGGCGGCAAGAACCAGGCCCCCTGGTAGGGTCACACAGGCTGCCACCAAGCAGCCACGGCCCAACAGGACAGCGTGCACACATCTCCACGGCTGGAGTGCCTGGCTCCCCATGTGATCCAGGGTCTCTGTGATGAGGGTGCTCCTGCAGGAGGCTGAGCCCATGCCAGGGTCAGAGCCCCCTCCCCGCTGGGGGAGGGGGACCAGGAATTGGAAGGCAAGAGAGCAGAGCATAAGACTGCTGCACGTGGCAGCGTGGCAAATGTGTCTCACAGTTACGGGCACAGGCCTGTCCCTGCCACCAGATGGCCATGGGGAGACGGCAAGGAGGAGATGACCCCTACTCATTTTTTGGGGGGGTCCGGTCGTGGGGCCTGAACTCTGGGCCTGGGCGCTGTTCCTCAGCTCAAGGCTAGCGCTCTACCACTAGAACCACAACGCCTCTTCTGGCTTTTTTCTTTTTGCTCCTGTGGTGCTGAGGAATCGAACCCAGGGCCTCATGCATGCAAGGCAAGCGCTCTACCACTGAGCCACCTTCCCAGCCCGACCCCTACTCATTTTTAAAAGCAGAGTAGCCCTGTCACAAGCTGTTGGCGTGCACACCGCACAGCCAAGCACCTGGCCAGGCACAGCGGTGAGCCTGTAAGTGCCAGCCAGCCTCCCACACAGCAGAGGGTGTGTGGGAGAGAGGAGCTCCCTGAGGAGGCGACATTTCAGCCCTGGCACATACAAAGTGAAGAGCCCTCCTGGCAGCACGTGCCAATGCCCAGGAGTTGGAGCAAAGGCACAGCACGGTTAGCAGCTGCTTGCAGGCAAGTTTATCTGGAAGAGGGACAAGGGGATGGTGACATTACAGAACTCTTGTTATCAGGCTGTGAAGTTGGCTCAGTGGTAGAGTGCTCGCCTCGCATGCCTGAAGCCCTGGGTTCGATTCCTCAACACCATAAAGACAGGAAAAGCCAGAAGTGGCGCTGTGGCTCAAGTGGTACAGTGCTAGCCTTAAGCTGAAGAGCTGAGGGACAGCACCCAGGCCCAGAGTTCAAGCCCCAGGACAAGAGAAAGAAAGGAAAAAAGGAAGAAAAAAAGAAGGAAAGGAAGGGAGGGAGGGAGGAAGAGAGGGAAGGAAGGAGGGAGGGAGGGAGGGAGCGGGCTGAGGTTCTCACAGCACAGGAGCAGAAGGGAGTGGATGGGAAGGGAGAGGATGGGTTCCCCGAGAGGCCCTGCTTCGCTAGCACACAGGCACAGGGTCTGAGGAGACGGTGGGACCTGGGTGCCCGCTGGGGAGGAGGAGACCCGGAGACTTCGGGAGGACCAGGAGCCGTGCATGGAGAAGGCACGTCAGTCTTGGTTGAGAAGCAGCAGCCTTCCAGGCCCTCCCCGGGTCTACCACATCCTGCTCTTCTGTGTGTCTCAGTTTCTCCACCTCCGGGCACAGGGCCTGTGATGGTGGCCCGTCCCATGGTGTCCACGAAGTGCTGGGCCTTACTCCCAAAGGACACCGGGCTAAGACCCCGACGGAAGGGTCGCTGTCAGATCCCACACCACACACACCAGACCCCCCCCCAGACCTCAGTTCCCCAGGACCCCCAAGCAGACCATGAGCACCGGGAGCCTCACAATGTCATCAGACACCCTGAAAGCCCGTTAGAGGCCATGCAGGCCTCTAGGTGACGGGCACGTCTGGACAGCACTCAGGACACTGTCCCCGCCTTCCTCCCAGGCCCCGCCCCGCCCAGGCCCCGCCCCTGCCCCACCCAAGCCCAGCCCCCGGCCCCGCCCCTGCCCCACTCACAAGAGGTCCCGCCGTGCAGTCTTGCAGACGATGCGCAGGAAGCGCCAACCGCCGCTGCCTACATACACGCCGAACGCGGCTGCCGCGCTCCAGGTCCACGGCAGCCCCAGCAGCCACAGCAGCGCCAGCGAGGCCACGGAGGCCGTGCCCGCTCCCGGGGCCCGCATCCTGGGGAGGTAGAGTGCGGAGGCTGCGGCCGCCTTGGCTCCGCCCTCAGGGAGAGCCCCGCCCCTCATTGAGCCCCGCCCACGGACCACGCCCCCCAGTCCCAGCTTGCCACAGGGTAAACCCGGCTATTCCCCAGCACCTCCCCACTGGCTCCCCACTCGCCAAGGCTTCTACCCATTGACCACGCCCCCAGGCTGAGCCCCGCCGGCTCCGCCCCTCCCGACCCACTGGCCCCGCCCCCTGGCCTCGCCTCGCTTGCCACGCCCCCAGGCTGACCCACTCCGCTGGCTCCGCCCCGCTGGCTCCGCCCCTCCCGACCCACTGGCCCCGCCCCCTGGTCTCGCTCCGCCGCTGGCCTCGCCTCGCTTGCCACGCCCCCAGGCTGACCCACCCCGCTGGCTCCGCCCCGCTGGCTCCGCCCCTCCCGCTCGCAGCCAGGCTCCGCCCCAGGTTGGGACGGCTCCCCGCGGAGAGCCTGCTCTCCCGCCTTTGCTGCTCTGCTCCTAGCCAACCATTGTAATGGGATGCGCCCCGACAGCCCAGTCAAGGTCAGACGCCGCCCCCTCCGTAACCCGGCGGCTGGCTCGCCAGCAGTTCCACCTCCCCCCCACCCCGGTCCAGCCTGGAAGCCTGGGGGGCTCAGGCCCGTGACCTGACCCGCCTGGTTCCCGCGCTGCCCCCGGTCTGACCAGCCTCAGGTCCTGGGTTTTCCTCTAGAGGCCGTGTCCATCCCCTTTCGGGCCCTTTTCTGGGACCCGGCGCCCCGGTTAGGCCTCTAGCCGTGTCCCCAGCGCACGCCTCGACCCGGGAGCCCCGCCCTGCCCCTCGAGCTCCGACCCCTGCCGAGGCCTCGGGACAGGGTTCCAATCCACCCACTCCAGCCGGGCCTCGGGCCCGCGCTCCACCACCGCCCGGGAGGGGGCGGCTCCTCGGCTCACCTAGCACCCAAGCTCCGCCCCAACCACCCCAGCCCAAGGCCGACCTGTCCAGTTCCTAGCCCCTCTTCCGCGGAGCCCGGGCTGGCCCCCTTCGGGAGGCCATGACCATAGAGAGGGCTCCGGGACCAGAGAGCCGACGACCAACGAGACGCGGGGAGGCTAGAGCGGCCCGCCCAGGACAGCCGGCGTTTCCAAGGCAACCGCGCCCGGCCGCGCCC
>NW_012267324.1:2084939-2087686 GCF_000151885.1 Dipodomys ordii
CTCCTCCCCCACTCCCAGCCACCCTGCCCTCGACCCCAGCGCCACCGCACTGCCCCCAGGATCTCCAGTGCAGGCCAGGGCCAGCCAATCCCACACCGGGGCAGACTTTCCTCCCTGGACACCCCGGGCAGGACTGGGCAGCACCAGCCCACATTTACCTTCCAGGGCATCAGCTCCCAGCTCCGGGCCGGCCCGTTGGACATTCCCGCACCCCTCAAAGGCAAATGGAGGCATCCACAGGGGGCACCACTGGCTGGCCACGCAGCCTGAGCCGACAGCCACAAGGTGTGGCCTGTCGGGGAGTGCCAGTCCCCACGAGGTCCCCCTCCTGGGAGCTGCCTGTGCCTGGGCTCGCCAGCCTCCCTACCCAGGGTCTGCGCTGAGCACCTTCAAAGCCTGAGGTCTGTGTAAGGCCCAGGTTCCACCTCCCTGCCCTGCCTCTAAAATGAAGGAAAAGAAGAGGGGATGGGGCAGGTGGTTCACACCTGGTCCCAGCCAATGAGCCAGGTCCAGCTGGTCAGCTCAGCTCACCAGGAGATGGGGATTGGGAGGGTGGACATTTCAAGGTCTTCCCCTCCCAGTCAGCCCCATGTGACTGTCATTCTGTTCATCCCAGCTGTCTGGGACACTTCTGAGGGATCACAGACCAGGCTGACCTTGGGCAAAAACACTGCAGACCAAAGGGACTGGGAGTGTGGCTCAGGAGGTGGAGCACCCTCATGAGCCAGAGGCCCTGAGTTCAGACCCTCATATTCCCCAGCACCTCCCTGGGGGCCATTTCTGCTCTCCAGCCACCCACCCTTGCACTAGGCCAGCCTCCATCTCGAGAGCTCCACTGGTCACCATGCCCACACAACCACAAGGGAGCAGATCTTCACGAGTGGCTCTGCATCCTGCGTGTTCTTTGAGGCAGGGTGGCCAGGCGCCAGGGGCCTGCATAGGCAGGCAGGGCAGAGCTCCCCAGAGCCTGGGGCAGGTGGGTGGGCGGATTAGCTCCTAAGCTCTCTGAGCCTCCCGGCTGGCCAGGCTACCATGGTGTCCCTGTTCTCTGGGAGCATCCTGGTGCGCAACAACAGTGACCAGGACACGCTGGACACCGAGGCGGAGCTGTGCCGCAGGCTGGAGAACCGGCTGCTGCTGCTGTTCTTTGGCGCGGCTGGCTGCCCGCGGTGCCAGGCCTTCGCCCCGGTGCTGCGGGATTTCTTCGTGCGGCTCACCGACGAGTTCTACGTGCTGCGTGCCGCCCAACTGGCGCTGGTGTACGTGTCCCAGGACCCCACGGAGGAGCAGCAGGACCAGTTCCTCAAGGACATGCCCGACAAGTGGCTCTTCCTGCCCTTTGAGGATGGCCTGAGGAGGTGAGGTCCCAGGGCCTGGGGGGAGGGAGCAGGGACCTGGCTTTAAAGAGCCCCCCACAGGGTGTGACCCCAGAAATCAGCAGGGACAGGGGAGAGAAAGCAGCCAGAAGCATGGAAGAGGACAGGCAGAGCCCCCATTCCTCAGTACCTGGCAGTCAGGGGGAGGGGTACACTGGAACCAAAAGCAGGTCATATGACAATGGTGTTAGAGGTTATTTGTTTATTTGTTTTTTGTTACTGGCCAGTCCTGGGTCTTGAACTCTGGGCACTTTCCTTGAGCTTTTTCACTCAAAACTATCGCTCTACTATTTGAGGCACAGCTCCGTGTCTGGCTTTGTGTTGGTTAACTGGAGATAAGAACCTCAGACTTTCCTGCCTGGGCTGGCTTCAACCCATGGTCCTCAGATCTCAGCCTCCTGAGTAGCTAGGGTGACAGGTGTGAGCCATGGCGCCTGGCTTTGTTCTTTTTGAACTCCAACCAGTGGGAAAGCATGTCCAGAGGCTGCATGGAGCATGTGCAGAGTCAAGTCCCATCCCACACCTAAAGAAATAAATGTCAGATGTCCAGGAAGTCTACATAAACCCAGGAGACCGGTTACTGTTTGCCAGGTCTAGGTGGGTGGGTGGCTTGTATGGATGCGCTCAAGGACAGAACATAAGGTGGCCACTTCCTGACCTTCCACTCGGCCACCGGCCATGGGGCTGTGCCCTCACCCACTGCCTGTGCAGCCCTAGCCCCTGGGCCTGCCCACCGTCCTCTCAGCGCTCACCCAGGGCCGGTCCTTGGCGTGGCCTGCCCCCAGCTGCACCTTCCCGCGTGGAGTAGGGTTCTCCATCCCAGGGCTGTCACCCCACACCCTTCCCCAGCCACACTGAAATCACTAGCACAAATGCAGAGGAGGCCAGGGCTCTGGGAAGCCCAAGGCAGAGAAAGCTGCTCAGCACAGGAAGAAGCTCCTGGGGGCTGAAGTCAGAGAAGCACGGTCTTAGAGAGAAACCATGCTGGGGCGAGGGCACTAGGTGCAAGGCATGTCCAGAGGTGGGAGGGGACCTCAGGCAGGGAGGACCAGGTCTCCGGCGGGGAGGACCAGACAGGGAGGCCCGAGCGCCCCAGCACGTCCCTGGCCGGCGAAGCGCCCACCGGCCGCGTTCCCCGCAGGGAGCTCGGGCGCCGGTTCTCCGTGCAGTGCCTGCCGGCCGTGGTGGTGCTGAAGCCGGGCGGGGACGTGCTCACGCGGGACGCAGCCGACGAGATCCAGCGCCTGGGCCCCGCCTGCTTCGCCAACTGGCAGGAGGCGGCCGAGGTGCTGGACCGCAGCTTCCTGATGGCCGAGGACCTGGAGGACCCGGTGCCGCGGAGCTTCACCGAGCCGCTGCGCCGCCGCAAGT
>NW_012267324.1:2088135-2091626 GCF_000151885.1 Dipodomys ordii
CTTCCGAAGCGGGCGCCGAGGCTCCCGCCTGTCATCCCAGCTACTCAGGAGGCTGTGATCTGAGGATCTCAGTTCAAAGCCAGCCCGGGCAGGAAAGTCCATGACACTTATCTTCATTTAACCACTAGGAAACAGGAAGTGGCTCTGTGGCTCAAGCGGTAGAGCGCTAGCCTTGAGCTGAAGAGCTGAGGGACAGCGCCCAGGCCCAGAGTTCAAAACCCACGACCAACCAAAAAATAATAATAATGACCTTCCACACAAGTGTGCGCCGCCCTGGGGCTTGAGCTCCGCCTGGGCACTGTCTCCAGCTTTTGTGCTCCAGCCTGGCATCAACCACTTGAGTCACTGCTCCACTTCTGGCTTCGCGGTAGTTAATTGGAGTCGTAGAGACTTTCCTTTCAAGGCTGGAACCGTGATCCTTGATCTCAGCCTCCTGAGTAGCTGTGGTGAGAGACAGGTTTGGTCACGATCTTCATGGACTACATCTCAGCCTTTGCTTCCGGGTGTTCTAGGACCCCAGCCAGCCAGCGGGGTCTCCCACGAATCCCCAAGTGATCACACAAAATAATAACCCTGGCTCTGTCGCAGCAAAGTTGTCACTTCGTGCTGCCGTCTCCCTGGCATGTCAGCCTGGAAAGCTTCCCAGGGCTTGGCTTTGCACATGGAGTTCCTGGACAGCAGACGGCCAGGTGGCTGGTGCTTCTGTGAGGCAGGTGAATGTAAATACCCCTGGCTAGCACCAGTGTGACCTTGGGGACCAGCAGGCCTGACTGCAGGGGTGGTCCAAGGGGAGGGAGGGAGGAAGGGGGCTGGGGGCTAGAGGAACAGCCACAGGCATATGCTGATTGGGCGCTGGTCGGGCACAGCCAGACAGCCTGCTTTTCCCAGCTGTCCCTTCTCTGCAGGCAGTCAGTGTTTCTTAGAAACAGGGTGGGGAGAGGGCACGAAGAATGGGAGGAAACGCTAGAGGTCAGGTAGGTGACATACATGTACTGTCCAGACTTACCCAACAACAAAAAGGCTAACGCAGGTCCAGTGAGGTGCTGGTGCCCCTGAAAACCAGCACTGGGCAGCTAGAGGCAGGGAGACAGAGAGTTCCAGGCCCCCTGGGGGCTAAGAAACCACCCTGTTTGACAAAATGAAAAAAAATGACACCCACACTCACACCTCCAAAAAACAGGTAACTGAATTTGAGATGCAGTCAAGGACTTGGACACATATTTCTCCAGCTCACCCTCACCAATTATTAAGGAAATGCAGATCAAAACCACAGCAGGGGGTGGGGTGGAGGGCGGAGTCAGGGCTTCAGCTAGCTAGCTCAGGCTAGCCTTGAATTGGATCTGCAGTCCAGGCTGGTCTTGAACTCCCAATTGTCCATGTCTCAATCGCCAAGGCACCAGTGGCCCCCCCACAGTATTTTCGGTTTTGTCAGCCATACTGTCCATCTCCCCACAACCTTTGTTGCACAGAAGCAGCTGCAGATGGTTTGTAAATGGATGAGCTGCAAGGTGGTTTCAGTAAACCTTTATGGGCATCAAATTCTGAATTTCAAATTATTAAAAAATAAAAAAACCCACAGGGCTGGGAAGCTGGCTCAGTGTTAGAGTGCTGGCCTAGCATGCTTGAAGCCCTGGCTTCAATTCCTCAGTATCACATACACAGAAAAAGCCAGAAGTGGGCTGGGAAGGTGGCTCAGTGGTAGAGCGCTTGCCTTGCATGCCTGAGGCCCTGGTTCGATTCCTCAGCACCACATAAGAAAAAAGAAAAAAGCCGGGAGTGGTGCTGTGGCTCAAGTGGTAGAGCACTAGCCTTGAGCTGAAGAGCTGAGGGACAGCGCCCAGGCCCAGAGTTCAGGTCCCATGACCCGACCCCCCCAAAAAATAATAATAAATAAAAAATAAAAATCCAGAAGTGGTGCTAGCTTTGAGCAAAAGAGCTCAGGGACTGTGCTCAGGCCCTGAGTTCAAGACCCAGGACCAGAAGAAAGAAAGCAAATGTCACCTCACACCATCTGGGCTGGAGGGCGGAGGAGAAAACTGAGAAGTTTGCAGGAAAATAAGGAAAGCCCCCACGGAAGCTGACAGGAAAGGACCACACAAGGCTGTCTTGGGACACAGTTTGATGGTTTTGCTTTCTGTTTAAATGAAGACGGATTTAACTGGGCAATTCAACGCTCAGAGCTCAAAGGAGTTGAAGGCAGGGAGGCAGGGAACAAGCATGACTGCCAGAAGGTGGAAACGTCCACCCGCAGATGAACGGACAACCACAGTGCGGTCCTGCAACAGAAGACCACCGCAGTCCTCGCTACTCAGGAGGCTGACGTCCGAGGACCAGGGTTCTAAGCCAGCCTGGGCAGCGGGAGACCCTCGTCTCCAGTTAGCCACCAGCTGGCAGCGGCTGTGGCCCGGGTGTGGGGCGGACTGAGCCTCCGCGAAGAGGCCGAGCGGCCTGAGCCAGGCCCGGCGGCCCGGCTTCGGGGAGGACAGCGGGAGCGTGGGGAAGGTGCCCATGATGGATGTGCTAACCGCCGCTGAATAAAACGGAAACTTCTGTGTTGTTCATCTCAACTTCGTGCGGTGTGCGCGTGTGCGCACGCGTGCGTGTGGTGTGTGCGTATGCGTGTGTGGTGTGTGCGTGCGCATGCGTGGTGTGCGCGCGCGCGTGTGTCGGCCGTGGGGCCTGAACTCGGCCTGGGCGCTATCAGCTCTTCAGCTCAAGGCGAGCGCTCCACCACCTGAGCCACAGCGCCACTTCCGGCTTTTTGGCAGTTGAAGATGAGTCACGAACTTGGCTGCCCAGGCTGGCTCTGCACCGCGATCCTCAGACCCCAGCCTCCTGAGTGGCTGGCCTGACCGGCCCGAGCCGCCGCGCCCGGCTTCAAATGTGTTTTTGGAAAATGTAATAAAATTGTTGCGGGGGGCTGGTAATGGTAGACCCTTCCACAGCCATCATGGGGGGGGGGGGGGGGGGGGGACGGGGAAGGGGGGCAAGCCGGGAATCGGCCGCCCCACTTCCCGCCAACAAATCCCCGCCCCGCCCCTTCGCAAACTACGCCCATGGCCCCGCCCAACCCAGCCTCCGTCCACTCCAGACCCCGGCTCCGCCTCAGGCCCCGCCCACAAAGGGAGCCCTACTCTTCCCGAACCATGCCCCTATCTCCCCCCGTCCAATGCAGCCCTGCTTCCCGGCCTCGCCCCGCCTCGGGCCACGCCCACAAGGCAAAACCCAGTTCTTAAGCCCCGCCCCGCCGTTGGCCACGCCCACAAGGCAAACCCAGTTCTTAAGCCCCGCCCCGCCGTTGGCCACGCCCACAAGGCAAAACCCTGTCCAATCCAGCGCGGGCTCCATGCTCCGCTGCCCTCTGTCCCCGCCCCCTTCACGCCCCGCCCCGCAGGCCCGGACGGGGCGCCCGCGGGGTCTCCGCAGAGCAGGGAACTCTGGGTGGCAGCTGTCCGGCGCTCCCGCAGCGCGACCCCGCCATGGCCCGCACG
>NW_012267324.1:2092402-2101381 GCF_000151885.1 Dipodomys ordii
GGGTGCGGCCTGGGCCGAGGGCCCTCCGTGCTCGGCCTCGCCCTGGGGCTCCGCGGGGCCGGCGGGCTCATCCGAGCCGAGTAGGCGCCATCTTCCCGCGGGGTCTGGAAGTTCGCCGGTTCCTCTCTCCCAACCAGAGCTCGGCGTCCTCAGGGGCTGGGCTGGCCGACCAGGGGACCAGGGTCGGGGACCGGGAACAGGGACCGGACAGGACAGGGACAGCGGATGGGGGCGGGACAGGATGGGGGTACGGGGGGGGCAGGGGGGACCGGACACTGGACAGGGCCGCGGGCTGCGATGGAGCAGACCAGACATGCGTCTCCTCATTGAGGGTCAGCAGACCCCAGAGCCGGCCGGGCTGGGGCTCAGGCCTGGAATCTTAGCTCCTGGAGGGGGTGAGAGCAGGAGGAGCTGAGCTTGAGATCGGCCCAGGCAGAAAAGTCCAGCTGACTCCATTTCCAGAACAAAGCAGAGCAGGAGGAGTGGTCCAGGCCGAAGAGCACCCGCCCAGCTGGAAGCTGAGGGCGCTTGAGAGGCCGGCATTCAAACTGCAGCACCCAAGGAAGTGCGCTGTGGCTCACGTGGTAAAGAGCTGGCCTTGAGCTCAGGGATAGTGCCCAGACCTAGAGTTCAAGCCCCACGACCGACCAAAAACAAAACAAAACAAACCACAGCACCCACAATGGCAAAAACACGATTTCAGAGGGGGATGGGCACTGGGAAAGGAGATTGGGGTGAGGGGGCAGAGGGAAGAGTAAGGGGGAGCTCTGCCGGGACTTGAGGATGAAAAACAGTCAGAAGATCTGTGGGACTGTTCCTGGGCACGTGCAAGGTCCCTGGGGCACAAGCCCATGGGGAGGGGGCTGGAACCGTGTGCTGGACCCCGGCCCAGTGCCCATGACAGAAAGAGCAGGAAGGAGCGAGGACTCAAGTTGGAATGTTTCCCTCTGGCCACAGCCAAAATAGAGGCGGGCAGAGAGATGGTCTCGAGGACACCAGTTTTTATGGGTGGAGGGTGGGCAGGATGGAAGCACATCCCGGCCTCCAGAGCACAAGCTCAGGCCCTTGCAACAGGCATGCTGTAGGATGGAATGCAGCACCCAGTAAACACCTGTGCTTGTAGTGGCCTCCAGATGTTTGCGGGGACTGATGTGGGACATGGGCTAAAGGAAGGAGCAATGGATGGCAAACAGGTGGATGGGGTGGGTGGATGAACAATGGGCAGGGCTGACAGGTGAATGGATGGATGGATGGATGGGTGCATGGGTGGTGCCTGGATGGATGGGTGGATGGATGGGTGGATGGATGGGTGGGTGGGTGGATTTGTGGATGGGTCGATGGATGGATGGGTGGGTGGTGGATGGATGGATGGATGGATAGGTGGATGGATGGATGGATGGGTGGATAGGTGGGTGGATGGATTTGTGGATGGGTGAATGGATGGGTGAGTGCGTATAGGTGGATGAGAAGGTTAGTAGAGACAAGGTGGTATCATACACCTTTCATCTTGGTAGCCTTTCCACCATCATCTTCTGAGCCCTTTTTTTTTTTTTTGGTCAGTTGTGGGGCCTAACCTCTGGGCCTGGGCGCTGTCCCTCAGCTCTTCAGCTCAAGGCGAGTGCTCTACCACTTGAGCCATGGCACCACTTCCAGCTTTTTTCTGCTTATGTGGTGCTGAGGAATCAAACCTAGGGCCTCATGCATGCAAGGCAAGCGCTCTACCACTGAGCCACCTTCCCAGCCCCTTTTGAGTCCTTTTTGGTTTTGGTTTGTTTTGGTTGGTCGTGGGTCTTGAACTCTGGGCCTGGACGCTGTCCCTCAGTTCTTCAGCTCAAGGCTGGTGCTCTACCACTTGAACCACAGTGCCACTTCTGGTTTTCTGGTGGTTCACTGGAGACGAGTCTCACGGACTTTCCTGCCCGGGCTGGCTTTGAACCGCAATGCTCAGATCTCAGCCTCCTGAGTAGCTGGGGTGACAGCGCGAGCCAGCAGCGCCCGGCTCTCCTGAGCCCCTTTTTCTCCTGTGTTCCTGTGCCCCAGGTCTGAATGGTTTTTCTACGACTGCCGCACAGTGAGGCACGTGGCCCTGGGCCTGCTCTGCTGTGGCCTGTCTGTCTACTTGGCAGGTGTGTGCGGGGACTGGTCAGGGCTCAGGGCTGGGCGGTGGAGCGACCCCGCGGGGCGGGCTGCCTCGCTCTGGGATCCGGGCTCCCTGCTGACGCTCGCTGTTCTCACCAGTGACTGCATACCCATCGCTCCCCCAGCGCTCTCCCTCTACGCCTTGCTGCTTTTTGAGATCGAGACAGGAGCTGCAGCAGCATCCGTTCTGGGCTCAGGGGCCCTGGTCCTGGTGGCGGTGCTGACCTACGTCCTGCTCCGGGCCGCCCGGGCTGCCCGCCGGGGTCCCCATGAGCCGTCCCCACCATGCTCAGAAGACCACCCAGCCCGCACCGCTGGGGTCCCCGGGGCTCAGCCCCAGCAAGGTACTCACCCCTGGTCCTCCCACCCACCTTCCTGCAGTCCAGGCATCCACCTGGGCCTGGGCTGTGGCAGGGAGGCCGTATGGCAAGCTGCCAGGGCCCCAGCCTTCCCTTCCCTTCCCCACCCTTGGTGCCGGGGAGGAGGGAGGAGGGAGGAGGCCTGGCTGGGGTGTTAATCCTCTAATGTCTCTGTTTCGCAGGCAGATGAGGAATCGGAGGCTCCAGGAGGGGCAGGGGCGCGGCAGGGGTCCCGGTTCTGAGCTCGAGGTGGGGCTCACACCTGGAGTTCCCTCCCTCCCCCGAAAGCCCACGCTGCTGACAGAGGCTCAGTCTTGGACGTTCTGATGCCTACCGCGGCCTGGGGACTGAACTGGCCCCTTCCAGCTCACACCACAGAAATCCGGTCCCAGCCCACGCTCCCATGTGCCACACAGACAGGTGGACGCCAGGAGCCGGTGTCTCCCGGCACGTGACTCTTGTGGCCCCCCCCAAGTCCTGCTGATCATCACACGTGAATTTCCTGGGGTGCTCAGGTTTGGTTCCACCTGCACCCCAAACGGAGAGAGGTCCCCAGAGGTCCCTCGGCCTGTCCCTGGGGCCACGCGGGGTGCCCGGGACTCAGGGGCAGCAGAGGAAGGTCAGCTGCAGGCAGAGGAGGCTGGGCAGCCCTTGGCCAGTGCTCGGCTGCCGCCTCCCAGGCCTCTGGACGCTGCACAGGGGGATGGGGAGGGCGTGCACCCTGCAGCCCGGCGCCTGCCCCAGCCTGTGTGGACAAGGCAGGGATGAACCGCGCCCAGCACCGTCTTTCTGGAACCTTCCCGCGGGGCCATCTTGACCAGGCTGTTGAATGGGTCTGTGCCCGGCTCCCTGGCCGCAGTTCTGTGTCTGCATAAGCATACAGCTCATGTCTGCACCTCGAAGGTGGCTGGAGGTGGTCTGCTTCCTCACCCATCAGCTCTGGGCCCCTGACAGTATGGGCCTGGGGTCACAAGCTCAGGCTCAGTACTGAAAGCCCCTAATTGGCTTTAGTAAGCTGAGGCCCAAGGAATGGGGCCATTCACGAGACACTTAGTGGCCAGAGCCGAGGGTCCGCGGGTGCAGGGGAGGGCTGGGGTCCACAGGCGCAAGGGAGGGCTGGGGTCCGCGGGCGCAGGTGCATGGGAGGGCTGGGGTCCACAGGCACAGGGGAGGGCTGGGGTCCGCGGGCGCAGGGGAGGGCTGGGGTCCGCAGGTGCAGGGGAGGGCTGGGGTCCGCGGGCACAGGGGAGGGCTGGGGTCCGCAGGTGCAGGGGAGGGCTGGGGTCCGCAGGTGCAGGGGAGGGCTGGGGTCCGCGGGCACAGGGGAGGGCTGGGGTCCGCAGGTGCAGGGGAGGGCTGGGGTGCGCGGGCGCAGGGGAGGGCTGGGGTCCGCGGGCGCAGGTGCAGGGGAGGGCTGGGGTCCGCGGGTGCAGGGGAGGGCTGGGGTGCGCGGGCGCAGGTGCAGGGGAGGGCTGGGGTCCGCGGGCGCAGGGGAGGGCTGGGGTCCGCGGGCGCAGGGGAGGGCTGGGGTCCGCGGGCGCAGGGGAGGGCTGGGGTCCGCGGGCGCAGGGGAGGGCTGGGGTCCGAGGCCCAGGAGGGGTGCAGCCGCCAGCACTTGCTGACCTTGGCTGAGGCCTGCTGGGGCTGGAGCTGGGCACTTGGCCCGGGCTCCGACACCCAATCCAGGTGTGGCAGCCCCTGTGCAGACTCCAGGGAGCCGGGCAGAGCCCCCGGAGTCACGGGACCACACCTGGCTTCTGTCTTTGGCCTCCAGCCTGGCGGAGCACAGCCTTGCCTAACAACAAAGCTCCACAAGCCAGAATTAGCGTCCAGGCCAGGCCTGGACACCTTACACCGCCGGCCTCACCTGAGCCACCCACTAGCTGGGGCTGGAGGCTGTGGAGAGAATTCCAGCCCTCACGCCATTCAGCCATCCACACGGGCTCCGTGTGTGGGAGTGGTGGAGAGGAGCACTGTGGTAACCCGTGGGGGCGGTGCCACAGGCGGCTGGCAGGTGATTGGCGTGTAGGACCGGAGCTGAGGGGCAGGGCCTCACCCTCAGTGGGGCTGCACCGGCCCTGCAGAGGGCTGCAGGCTGGGAGGCCCGGGGGACTCAAGCTAGCACCGGTCACCAAGAGGCCCTGGCCCACGCTGACAGCCTGGGGTGATCGGGACGGTCTCGGGGAGTTGGAGGGGGTTCAGGCAGAACAAACGGCCCTTGCTTCCCAGCTGGATCGGATTGCGCGGGGGTGCGGGGACGAGGCCCCAGTACAGGCAGGCACCCAGCTACCGAGGCCACAACCGGCCAAGGTGGCTGGCTGGCTCCACCCGACACCCCCGCAGCGACGCCACCCAGCATAGCTTGCACCGCAGTCTCC
Organism: Dipodomys ordii; assembly: GCF_000151885.1. Taxonomy (NCBI): domain Eukaryota; kingdom Metazoa; phylum Chordata; class Mammalia; order Rodentia; family Heteromyidae; genus Dipodomys; species Dipodomys ordii. The sequence goes on from NW_012267324.1 coordinate 2,097,279, forward strand.
CCAAGAACAAAGCTGGGCCTGGGTAGCTCTCACCTGTGCCAAGTCCAGCTCAGCCCTGCCTGTCCCCCAGGGCTGCCCCGGGGCCTATCTTCAACCGTAGCCCCAGGCAGCAAGGATGGGGTCTCTCCGCCTTGCTCCCAGGGCTCACCCCCCCATGCTACACTGAAAACACCACTGACTCTCCCGTTCGGGGTGAAACCCTGCTCTCAAGTCTTTTTTGTCGGTCCTGGGGCTTGAACTCAGGTCCTGGGAGCTGTCCCTCAGCTCTTCAGCTCAAGGCGAGTGCTCTACCACTTGAGCCACAATGCCACTTCTGGTTTTCTGGTGGTTTATTGGAGATAAGAGTCTCATGGACTTTCCTGCCTGGGCTGGCTCTGAACTGTGATCCTTAGATCTCAGCCTCCTGAGTAGCTGGGATGACAGGCGTGAGCGGCCAGCGGCCGACTCTCAAGTCTTGAACACAAATCAGAAGGATTCTGTGTCCCCTGAGGGGGTTGTGTGTGCCCTCTGGGCAGCTCTGCGCCCCGCTTTCCACCCTCTTTCCCAAGCCAGCACTGACTCCTGCTTGGACACAGTGCCGCCCGTGAACCCAGTGCCCGATCCGGCCAGTAGGCAGTGAGGGGGGCTTCTGGCCGGCCGGCCACAGCCTGCAGACCGCGGGTCCTGTCCCCAGCCCTGGGTGTGGACAGCTGCTCCGCCCAAGAGGCCTGGGTGGTGGACGGCCTGGGTGGTGGACAGCCTGGGTGGTGGACGGCCTGGGTGGTGGATGGCCTGGGTGGTGGACGGCCTGGGTGGTGGACGGCTGCTCCGCCCGCGCAGCCTGCAGCTGCGGCTGAGCTGCCAGTCCTGACAGGCAGTGTGGCGGAGGGACTGCTGCCATGCCTGCCTCTGTCTCCCTGGCTCCCAGATGCAGACTGGGATGCCACGGTCAGCTTGACAGCAATGGTGGCTCCGGCTGCGTGGGGGGCACTGCGGGTCCAGCTCCCTCCACCCCGTCCTTGGCTTCCCAGCGCTCCCCCACTTGTTTGGGAAGGACCAACCACTCAGCAGGACAGGTAGTGTTTATTCCCAGAGCTGCGGGCGCCGTGGCTGTGGCTGAAGGCACGGGTGGGATCCGGCTGACCCCGCCCCAGGCCTGTGGCCCCAGGGCTGGGTGGGGGGTGGAGCTTCCCCATAGCCGTGGGCACGGGCCGGGTGGTGGCGCTGGCCTGGCTTCGGTCGCTAGGAGACGCTGGGAGGCAGCCGGGCAGCAGCTGTCTTCTCCACCACAAAGCCATAGTTGTACTGGGGAGACACAGTAAGGGAAGGGGGCTGGGCGTGGAGGCCAGGCCTGCGGGATAATGGGAGCCTCCCCCCCCACCCCCGAGACCCACCTCCTCCTCGATGTCTGCCAGCGACTTGATGGTCAGGTCCCCGAAGGCAGAGCAGGCCTGGCGGCGGGCGGGCGGGTGACTGGTGAGTCTCCCCAAGCCCCCCTGGGGACCCATTCCCTCCCCCGTTTTTCTGTCTAACTTGGGACAAAGTCTGTGTGGCCTGAGCTCAGGGCCCTTCCCTCTGACTCCTGAGGTCAGGGTGACAGGCACGGCCGGACCAGCACCCTCCATCTTCACACACCCCTGCACGCCTGGGGCTCTCCACCACTGCCCCAGAAGCTGCGGCCCAGCACGAGAACTAGGGCTCTCCTGCCCCCATTCTGGAACTAGAGCCTCCTTGAGGGGCCCCGGGCAGCGTGGCACCAGAAGGTGAGCAGGCCCGACTCCCCAGGACCCCAACTCACCAGGGGGCCACAGCCCTTGCCCTCAAAACGTGGGTGCAGCGTGAAAGGAACCCCATCCATGGCTGGAAGAGATCATGTCAGGGAAAGAGCTGAGGGCCGTTGAGACCCCCTCCCCCGTCCCAATCCTGAGCAGCCTGTGCCGGTGCGCACTGGACCCCCCCATTCCACCTGCAGCACCTCAGGAAAGCCTTACAGCCTTGGGGCTGGCACAGGTGGAGGACAGGCCTGCACCCCACCTTCCCCACGGCGCTCACCGGAGATCCCGTAGAGGCTGGATGCCTGGTAGATGGAGTCGCTCCTGCGAAGCGTGGAGGCCCGGGACAGGGTGCGCTCTGGCAAGCTGTTTTTGCTGGGGGGACGATGACCCTGTGAGGCCCGGCCAGCCCCGACCCCCCCCCCAGGGGCCCAAGGACTCACCTGGGCTGGCCGGCGGGGTCCAGCGAGAGGCCCCGCATGTCACGGCTGAGCGCTCGGGGCTTGGGCACCGGCCGTGGTGCCTTGGCCTTCTTGCACCAGATGGCAAAGCCACCCATGTCCCTGGAGCAGGAGAAACGCAATTCTGACCCAAGCTACAGCCGGGCTGGGGAGCCGCTGGGAGCTGCTGGGGATCTGGGCCTCCACATGAACCCCGTGTGGATGAGATTTCTGTTCTGCCACTGACCCTCAACTAACAGTGCTGGGTGTGGTCAGCATCCCTGCTACACACCCCTCCCTGGTCCTTGGTGACCCACAAGACATACAGCTGTCCCTGAACTGGCGCAGAGAACAGGCACACCCAGGTGGCAGAGACAGGAGGCTGGAGGGAGGCCCAGGCCCGACGGGTCAGGACAGGAGTCGTGAGGGAGGCGGCCCAGCCCAGACAGGACAGGACCGGACCGGACAGGGGCCGGGAGGGAGGCCGACCTGGCCAAGCCTACCCAACTCGCAGGTATCCGGGCACAGTCTTAGTCTTCCCACTCAGCCGTACATCAAACACAGCCACATCTGCAGCCCCCAGAGGCATCAGCTTCATGCACATTCGTTTCTTCTTGGACACGGAGGCCTCTGGGAGTGACAGAGAGCGGGGCAGAGATGAGAGGGCCCAAAGATGGCTCAAGGCTGAGGCCTCGGGCGCTGTTTAAGCAGCTCAGCACTGGGGCAGGCCATCCCTTTACAAGTACAGTCTCAGGAGGGGGCCGGACAAAGCCCTGGAGCAGACGCTCAGGGGCATGCCAGCTGGCTCAGAGCCAGGCCCTCCAATCTTCCAAACCTCTCCACCCTTAGTTCTCGACACCAGGGGGCAGCAGACACAGTTCCTTCACCAAATCCAGCCAAAGCCTGTTTAGAGCTGCTGAGGTCAGAAGGGTTTTTACACTTTTAAAAAGAATTGTAAAAAAAGAAAGTCAGAAGCCGGGGCTGGTGGCTCCCGGCTGTCATCCCAGCGACTCAGGAGGCTGGGATCTGAGGATCGAGGTTCAAAGCCAGCCCGGGCAAGGAAACCCATGAGACTTATCTCCAAGGAACCACCAGAAAACCTGAAGTTGTGCTGGGACTCAAGTGGTTGGTAGAGAACTTGCCTTGAGCCAAAAGCTCAGGGACAGCACCCAGGCCCTGAGGCCATGAGTTCAAGCCCCATGACTGGCAAAGAGAAAAGAGAAAGAATGTGAAAGAAAAAAAAAAGCCAAGAATGGAGCCAGCCAGGTGCCAGTGATTTATATTGAGACCCATGTTGTGGGCCTTGAACTCTGGGCCTGGGCACTGCCCCTCAGCTCTTCAGCTCAAGTCTGGCGCTCTACCCCTTGAGCCACACCACCACTTCTGGCTTTTTCTGCTAATGTGGTGCAGGAATCGAACCCAGGGCCTCATGCATGTGAGGCGAGCACTCTACCACTGAGCCACCTTCCCAGCTCATGGTCTATGTTTGTAACCCTAGCTATGCAGGACTTGGAGGATCGAGGTTCAAAGCCAGCCTGGGCAGAAAAGGTTCAAAGTTGGGCAAGAAAGTCTTCAAGACTCATCTCCAACCAAGCCCAGTGGTAAGCAGGAGTGCAGGGCTCTGAGTTCAAGTCCAGTGCAGGGAAGGGAGGGAGGGAGGAAGGAGGAGGAAGAGAGGAGGAAAGGAGGGAGAGAGGAGGGAGGAGGGAAGGGAGAGGGAGGGGGAGGAGGGATGGGGGGAGGGTCCTCACCAACACCGATACCGCCAGTGCCCTACAGAAAAGCTGCCCTCTCCAGCGTCCATGATCACCCCAGAAACCCAGATGTAAGAGACAAGGGCGGCAGGGAGAGGCGCAGCGAGGGCCGGGATGCGGGACGCAGCGGCCTGCGGGGCGCCCGTGGTCCGGGAGCT
>NW_012267324.1:2103036-2108701 GCF_000151885.1 Dipodomys ordii
GCCGTCGCTTACCGCGCTGAATCCCCGCGGCGGGGGCGCCGAGGCCGACGACCAGACCAGGCCGGACAGCGGCGCCGCATCGGGCGCGGGATCCATCCCGGGAGCCGAGCGCCTCCAGAGGGCGCGGACCGCTTCGGACCTCCGACGGCCGAGTTCCGACAGGAGCCGGACTACAACTCCCAGAAGGCCTTGCGAGGGCGGGCGAAGGCCTGTTGCGCGTGCGCAGAAGGCTGCCGCCCAATCGCGCGAGGCGGCGGCGCCGCGCTCTGACGCGCCGCCAGGTGCGCTGCGGCGACGTTTGCGGAAAAGGGTCTGGAAGTCTTTTCACGCCCGGCCACTTCCGCCGGGAAGGCGCGGTCTCGGCCGCCGGGACTGCATTTCCCAGGATTCCGCGCGGCGGCGGCCCCGCCCCCCGCTCCCGGGCGAGTCCGAAGGCAGAGGCGCTGCCTCTGGTCACGTGTTTCTTGGGTCGGTCGTGGGGCCCGAACGCGGGGCCTGGGCGCCGGCCGGGCCCCGGCTGCGGGTCCCCGAGGGGCCGGCAGGGCGGGATGCTGTCACACTGGGAATGGTTAACGCGGTTTAGCCGGCATCCTGGAGAGGTCAGAGGTCAAGCCTGAGGTAGCGCTCGGCCCCCCTGAACGCGTGTCCCCAGGCCCCCGAGCGGCCGTGCCCCGTGGCCTCCGCTTCACGTCAGCCAGAGCAGAAGTTATTCTTGGTTACTTGTTTGAAGTTTCTGCAGGTGTGTGTGTGTCGCTGTGTCCGTCCTGGGCCTTGAACTCGGGGCTGTGCCACTGCCCCTCATCTTTTTGCACTCTACCACTTGAGCCACAACTCCACTTTTAGGCTTTTGGTGGTTCAACGGTAAAGGTCTCATGAACTTTCCTGCCCAGGCTGGCTTTCAACTCGCTCCTCCGACCTCAGCCTTTGAGTAGCCATCTCCAGGACTTTCTGGTTTCCTCGGCGTGGGTGCATTTAGAAGGGCTGGGTGTGGCTCTGCACACCTGCTCTCCGAGGCCCCAGGGCCATCCCAGCTCTGCGTGCACTCAGTGAGCCAACAGCTGGCTTCAGAGAGGCTGTAGGAGGCGACCCAGAAGCTGCTCTGTCCCCCACCTGTGTCTGTGTCCTGTGATTGGGGCTGTTCCCACTGCAGGTCCTTTATCGGCTCCTCCTCTGCAGGAGGCAGAGGAGCCTCGGTGTGGAAGGAGGCAAACGCCCGGTGCTCAGGCCATGCCTCCTCAGTCTTAAAGCAAACAGCCCGAAACTCAGGAGCCTACCGGCTCCTGTCCCAGTCCACTAATAAACAGCCTCCGACTCCTCCAAGGACAAAGACGGAGCTGGTGGTCAAGCCAGCTACACCTGTGACCAGGCTGCGGTAACTGTGAGCCTCCCCACGCAAGCCCACCCCCCACGCAGGTCCACCCCTCCCCACGCACGCCCCCCCACGCAGCCCACCCCCCCCGCACGCCCACCCCCACGCAGGTCCATCCCTCCCCACGCACGCCCCTCCCCATGCTACCTGAAGCCCACGGTTGCACCCTGGAGAGGTGAGGACACACGCACTGTCTTCCCGTGGCTGCGCTGTGCGGAATCACCTCTCTCTGCCTTCAGCATTGTTAGGAAACTGAATCATGAGGGTGTCAGAATAAAGAAGAGGCAGAAAGTGAACTCAGCAGCCCAACAAGCTTTATTGGGGAGCAGAAGCTCGGGAAGGGCAGCCAGGCCTCCTTCAGGCTGGGGAGGAAGGAAAAAGGAGAGGAAGAAAGGGAGAGGAGGTGCGTATGTGAGAGAAAGTATTCTTTCCTGTCAAACCAAAGTGTATTTGGTAGTGTGTATTGATATTTCCTGGGATTGTTTTATTCACTGCAATTGTAACTATTATCTGTACTGCTTGTGACCAGCTAACCATGTTAGGGAAATACATCTTTATTTTTGCTGGTCCTGGGGCTTGAACTCAGGGCCTGGACACTGTCCCTGAGCTTCTTTTGCTCAAGGCTAGTGCTCTGCTGTTTGAACCACAGCACCACTTCTGCCTTTTTGTGAGTAGTTCATTGAAGATTAGAGTCTCACGGATTTTTCCTGCCAGGGCTGGCTTTGTACTGCGCTCTTCAGATCTCAGCTTACTGAGTAGCTAGGATTACAAGCGTGAGCTGCCGGTGCCTGGTAGAAGACAAATCTTTATCAAAGGAGTTTTAAAAAAAATAAAGCTGCAAGTACCAGGTGTGTTGCTTGTTAGGAAAAGTCTTATCGGTGAAGTTAAAAGGAATGTGAGTGGGAGCTTTCTGCTGACCTTCTCCAGCCTCCGACTCCCAGCTGGCAGGCACGGAAAGCAAGAAAAGTAACTTGAATGGGAGTGAAAGAAGGGCCCCTCTCTGCCCTGGTAATCAGTGGTGTCAGACTGTGAGCCTAGCTTCTTGACGGGGAGGAGCAGTTTGGGTTGGGATAAATCCTAGCCGACCGCCCTGCCCCGCATGCCTGCCCAGCTCCGCGTAGACTGATGGCATTGCACGCTTTTGCACAAAAGTAAATTGCCTCGACAACGTCTCCTGTGTCTCCTGTGTGTCCGTTCGTTTCTGACACCAGAGAATGGTGCATTTCCAACAAGAGTCCCCTTCAAGGACAGTCCTCCAGGGAACTGTCTCTGGTTCAGCACCATTTGTTGGGATGCCAAGTCACGAGTGTATCAGAATAAAGAAAAGGTGAGCAACAGGCTTGATTGGGGAGAGAAGCCTGGGAATGGCGCCCCCACCCCTTACAGTATGAGATGGAAAGAGTAAAGGCAGGAGGGCAGGTGGAGGTGGAGGCGGGTGGGGTGGAGGCTGGGTCGGGAGCCATGTTACTTTGACTGAGGCGTTTCAAGGTTTGCACAGCATCTGTGTTGGTCAGGGCGGCAGCATCAGCGGTGGTCTTGGTGTGGGCCTCTCCCAAGGCCCCTGGAGTGTGTTTGTTCAGGGGGAAAGCAGGGAGATGGCCCAGTGGGTGGCAGCGGGGACAGCTCTGAGCCCCACTGTTGGGGCTCAGTAATTCTTCATCGATGGCCTGTGGAGGTATGGGGCCAGACCTGAGCTGGAACTCCTGGCCTTGGGGTCTGTGGGTAAAGCCCACTCTCTATGCCATACAGAGTGAGAGAGGGGGTCACCCCCCACCCGCAGGGGTGCTGGGCTCCCTCCTCTCTGAGGAACATTCCAGAGCTTTGCAGAGCTACATGAATGAGGAGCCAAAGCTGGAGTAATTTGAGGTCCACACGGACAACACCAGAAACCGGAGGAGCCCTGGGGCTGTGCCGGGGGTGGGCGCCATAGGGGGCCCCTCCCCATAGAACCCTGTGGAAACAAGAACACCGAGTGGGGAAGGAAAATGAATCTGCTTCGCTTCAGTCTGCCTCACCCTGCCTCTGGCGGCCCCGACTTCTGCCTGGCAGAAGGGAATCAGCTGTGTGGGTGCCATCTCCTCCACAGCCAGGCTCTGGGGGAGGCCTGGTTGCACTTCCCAAGTGTACAGCTCGAATGAAACCCGCTGGTCTGCGGAGTTCACCTTCTGGCTCTATTCATACTCCACTTACTCAAAAAGTTTACTTACAATGGGAGTCTGACACAACAGTTCCAGCCAGGCACCGGGGCTCATGCTGTCCTAGCTACTCTGGAGGCTGAGGTCTGAGGATCGCGGTTCAAAGCCAGCATGGGCAGGAAAGCCTGTGAGACTTATCTCCAATAAACCACCAGAAAACCAAAAGCGGCGCTGTGGCTCCAGTGGTAGAGCGCTTGCCTTGAGCTGAAGAGCTGAGGGACAGCGCCCAGGCCCAGAGTTCAAGCCCACGACTGACAAAAAAAAAAAAGAATTTTATGCTGGAACTGCTTAAAGTAGACAGAGACTAACTCATGCTGTGTGTCCTGACTGTAGTGCACAGGCCTCTCTGTCTCCTTGCTGTTCTCAGCCATCAGAGGCAGTGAACTTGGCTCCCTTGGCCACCAACAGGAAGCCCTCCACACTGCACCCAGAACGGAGCCATGGCTCGGCCTGCTCCGCTCATTTCAGAGCCCCAGGTGGGGCTTTGTGAAATTTCCCTCTAAAAAGGGGGACCCTGCACTTGGGGGCTTAGTCCCAGGCTCCTGACTTCTGATGCAAAAGAAGCTGTTTTCCCCAGAATCTGCTTTTTGGGATACAAGTCTCTTTTTTCCTTTCTTGATGTCCTTTTTTTTTTTTTTTTTTGTCAGTTGTGGGTCTTGAACTCTGGGCCTGGGCGCTGTCCCTGAGCCCTTCAGCGCTCTACTGCTTGAGCCACAGCACCACTTCCAGTTTTCTACTGGTTTATTGGAGATAAGAGTCTCATTGACTTTCCTGCCCAGGCTGGCTTTGAACCTCGATCCTCAGATCTCAGCCTCCTGAGTAGCTAGGATGACAGGTGTGAGCCACCGGCACCTGGCGTGTCTTTTGGTTTTCAGAACACACTGGTGCCCTGGAGCCCGCAGGAAGATCTGGTGGAGGGAGCTGCTGGTCTTGTTTCCTGGGGCCTTGGAAGGAGTGTGAGGGTTCACACAAGGCAGACAGAGGGACTGGGAAGGTGGCTCAGTGGTAGAGCGCTAGCCTTGAGCTGAAGAGCTGAGGGACAGCACCCAGGCCGAGTTCAGGCCCCACGACCGGACCCTCCCGGCCCCACACACACAGCAGACAGAGCCTCCATGTTCCCACGGGCAGTGCTGGCTCTGACCTGGCTGGCCACGGCCGCCATGCCTCACTTTCCCCCACCTATCCTGCCCCAGGCCCGCTCAGCCTCCTTTCCCTGGACACGTCGGAACTCTTAGGGCCCTTGACTTGGATCGCAGAATCAGGACTTGTGGACAAGTCCCGGGGGTTAAGAACACGTGACAGAGCTTCCCTGAGTGCCTAAACAAGCGGGCAAGCAGACAGACACGCGCAAGGGCAGGGGCGCCCTGGCGGAGTGTGGGCATGCACGCAGCCCCTTGGGCCGCTGGGGTGTGGCTGGGCTGAGGCTGGACATCTGACCTCCATGCTGTGCATAGACAGGTGCTTTGCCTCGGCTCCATTCACACCTGGTGTGACTTCCTACGTTTCCAGGTGAGAGTGCACCCTGGTCCCTGAACTAAGAAGTGTGGGGCCAGCATGGGATGGACAGACAGACAGACAGTGTTAGCAAGCTGAGTCCACTCCTTCCCTTCTCCACAGCTTGGCATTCTCCCTTCCTAGGCAGCACCAGGCGGTAAATAATCAGCCTCCAGCCGGTGCCCTGGGAAGGCACTGCCTGGGGCAGCTGCCGCCATGAGGCAGCCGGAGCCCCTTAGAGCGACGGGTCGGGCAGCTGCGGGGCCGTCTACTACTTGGGCAGCAGCCATGAATCTAGCCCGCCATGATGGAGCCCTGGCCCTCACGTCCACACCCGGGTCCCCCCAGCCCCTCCTGACCCCCAGGGGCACCTCGGACCACAGCCCCCCACTTCTCCCTGTGCGAAGGGGCCCCGCAGGCCACTTTCCCTCTGTCCCTGATGTCTGCCTGGTTCTCTGGCAAAGTCCAATTAATCTTTGTTAAGCTATCAGACAAGTCAGTCCTTGGGGTGTGGGGACACACGCCTGGGGGGCTTGCAGACAGACAGACAGTGTCAGTCCTTGGGGTGAGGGGACACACGCCTGGGGGGCTTGCAGACAGACAGACA
>NW_012267324.1:2114696-2115745 GCF_000151885.1 Dipodomys ordii
AGGCCTCCCCGACCCCGCACAGAGTCAGAGAAGCCAGGCCTCCCCGACCCCGCACAGAGTCCAGGCCTCCCGAGGCCTCCCCCACCCCGCACAGAGTCGGAGAAGCCAGGCCTCCCGACCCCGCACAGAGTCCAGGCCTCCCGAGGCCTCCCCGACCCTGCACAGAGTCGGAGAAGCCAGGCCTCCCCGACCCCGCACAGAGTCAGAGAAGCCAGGCCTCCCGAGGCCTCCCCCACCCCGCACAGAGTCGGAGAAGCCAGGCCTCCCCGACCCCGCACAGAGTCCAGGCCTCCCGAGGCCTCCCCGACCCTGCACAGAGTCGGAGAAGCCAGGCCTCCCGAGGCCTCCCCCACCCCGCACAGAGTCGGAGAAGCCAGGCCTCCCGAGGCCTCCCCCACCCCGCACAGAGTCAGAGAAGCCAGGCCTCCCGAGGCCCGGCCAGGCAGGACCGGGGTCTGAGCTAAGTGACTCCAGCCCCAGGTACAAACCCCCAGAAGGACCTGGGGCGGGGGTAGCAACATCACAGGTTCTTGTACCCTTAATTTCCTGTTTTAAAATACATTTTTTCTTATTTTCTGCGTGTGTGTGTGTGTGTGTGTGTGTGTGTGTGTGTGTGTAAGGCTGCTTCGGGAACTGCCTGTGTGCGTCCACAGGAGCAGAAAGAACACGGTTGCCTTGTGGTCAGGAGGGCTGGGAGAACGGAGAAGCTGTATAACCAAAGCATGCTGAAAGTGGATAAGTGCAAGTTCCATACTTCCCTGAAAGACAAACTATGAAAAAGGATAAAACAAGGCGGGGAAGCGGAATAAGAACGTTTATTACCACATTCTTGATAAGTTAAAAAAAAAAAAAAAGACTAGAAGGGCTGGGAAGGTGGCTCAGTGGTAGAGCGCGTGCCTTGCATGCATGAGGCCCTGGGTTTGATTCCTCAGCACCACATAAGCAAAAGGAAAAAAGCTGGAAGTGGCGCTGTGGCTCAAGTGGTAGAGCGCTAGCCTTGAGCTGAAGAGCTGAGGGACAGCGCCCAGGCCCAGAGTTCAGGCCCCACA
>NW_012267324.1:2115795-2121607 GCF_000151885.1 Dipodomys ordii
CCCGTCCCCCGCCTGGGCCCCGCACGCCCAGCCGGGCCCGCACGCGCCTGACCCTGTGGCGTCTCCAGGACGCTCTGGCCGCCGACCTGGAGAGGACGGACTCCGAGAACCGCGAGCGGCAGGAGCAGATCCGGGGCCTCCGGGGTGAGGGGGCGGCGGGGCGGACCGGGCCGGGGGGGGACGTGGACAGGGTCCCGGTCGGGCCAGATCTCCCTCCTCCTCACCGCCCCCTCCCCTGCCGCCCAGAGGAGAACGCGAGGCTGAGGCAGAGGCTGCGGGACGCTGAGGCCGAACTGGAGCGGCTCAGGTCGGAGACCCGCCCGCCCCGCAGACGGGAGAGGTGACCCCGCCCCCAGACAGGACAGGACCCGCCCCGGTGACCCCGCCCCAGACAGGACAGGACCCGCCCCGGTGACCCCGCCCAGGACAGGACCCGCCCCGGTCACCCCGCCCCAGACAGGACCCGCCCCCAGACAGGACCCCATTCGGAGAACCCCGCCCCCAGGTGACCCCGCCTTCAGACAGGACCCGCCCCAGGTGACCCCGCCCCCAGACAGGACCCGACCCCGCGCGGCGGTCCCCCGAGCAGCTCCGCAGCCGCGCGGCCTTTGCCCCCAGGACCCCGACGACGACGGCAAAGGCCGAGGCCTCTACCCTGGGACCCGAGCGCAACGCGGAGCGCAGCGCGGCCCGCGGCCCGGCCGCCCCTGGCCTCCTGGTGACCGCAGGCCTTCTGCTCCTGAGCCTGGGCGCTCCGCGGTCCTGAGACCGCAGCGAGCAGCGGGTGAGGCGGGGCGCGCGGGGCCGGGCGGCGGTGCTCGGGGGCGGGGACTCGCGCCAAGAGGCGGGGCATGGGCAGGCTGGACCAGTGGGAGGTCGGGACTGGGACGTGTGGGCGGGGCCCTGCTTCTGCAGGCGGGTCTGTGTGGGCGGGGCCCTGCTCCTGCAGGCGGGTCTGTGTGGGCGGGGCCTGTGTGGGTGGGGCGCAGGCGGGTCTGTGTGGGCGGGGCCCTGCTCACCTGCAGGCGGGTCTGTGTGGGCGGGGCCCTGCTCACCTGCAGGCGGGTCTGTGTGGGCGTGGCCTGTGTGGGCGGGGCCCTGCTCCTGCAGGCGGATCTGTGTGGGCGGGGCCCTGCTCACCTGCAGGCGGGGTCTGTGTGGGCGGGGTCTGTGTGGGCGGGGCCCTGCTCACCTGCAGGTGGGTCAGTGTGGGCGGGGCCTGTGTGGGCGGGGCTTATATAGGAGGGGTCTGTGTGGGCGGGGCCCTGCTCCTGCAGGCGGGGCCCTGCCCACCTGCAGGTGGGCCTGTGTGGGCGGGGCCTTGTGGGCGGGGCCCTGCTCACCTGCAGGTGGGCCTGCGTGGGCGGGGCCTGCGCCCCGGCGCGCGCCCTGAGTCCTTCTCTTCCGGTCTCCTAGGTCACACCCTGCCCGCTGTGATCCGGTTCCATCAGCTTTTGCCTTCTGGGGTTCTCGGGGTGGCGGGACAGTCGGGGTGGGAGGGGAGGGGGGAATTCTGCGGAGCAGGAATGCAGCTTGGGGTGGGGGGGGCACCCGCTGTGCACTGGGGGGTCACTGTCACGGAATAAAGTTACCACCGACTGTAAGGCCTGAAGTGTCCTGTGCGCCTGCCCCAGCGCCGCCTCCCTCCCCCCTCCCAGGGCCCCTGCCCTGCCTCCCACAGGGAGTTCCGGCCTGGGTCTGAAACTGGGTCTTCCACACCTGGTCCAGGCCTCCCCATCCCGAACTCCTACTTATCTACAGTATCCGCCTAGGGAACCCTCTTCTAGAATCCTCCAGCACTACTGGGAGCCACAACCCCTCAGACCCTTGACCCACCTCCTGCTCTTTCCTCTCTCTTATCTCCCTTCCTCCAAAGCCTCCTGGAATCCCAGCTTTCCCCCACACCATTTCCTGTCCCTGGTACCAGGCCAGCAGTCCTGGGGCAGAGACTTCAGGTCCAGTGCTCAGAACGAACAAGGTCCCCACGTTCCCATGGGGACCCCGAGCTCCCCCTCCCAGCCCCCTGGTCGCCCACCTCCGCCGCTGCCCCAGCTCCTCTACCCCTCAAGCCCCAGGCCCTCACTCCCCAGGCCCAGTCAGCCTCTCAGGAACCAATCTTCCTCTCCCTTCCTTCCTTCTTTTCTCCTCCCCACTCCGCCATGCAGAAACCAACTGTTTCCCTGGAAAACCAGGACCCTGATGACTGACACAGAGGAGAAGTTTGCCAGGCTGCCCTTCCCCTCATCATCATGCAAACTGTTATGTTTTAAATACTTGTTCTGAGTAAGAGGCAGTTAAAGTGCTGCTAGAGGAAACAACCTGCCTGTGCTTCCAGTTACTGGATTGACAGACCATACCCTAAACCCGGGATGGGGAGCAAACCCCAGACCAGCCTCCTGCACCCCCTGCTGCTCCCTTCAATCCACTGAGTCTGTGACCATTGTTACGAAAAAGGAGGAGAAAGGAAGGAAACAGGTCACACGCGCCCTTCCACAGGTGAGTACTGTTTATTGAGATAGAGCAGCAAGGGACACGGACACAGCCTTCCCTAGGGCTTGGAGATGAGTGTCAGGGGCAGGACTGGAGCTAGGGGTTTCATAGAGTCTGAGCAAGCAGACTGGGGCTACCTGAGTATAGTGGGAGGTTGGTGACTGCAGGTGCAGGCAGAGATGTGGGTAAGTGCCCCTCATCCAAGGTCTCACGCTTTTTAATGTTCACACAGCTCCACATCTGTCCAGCCCAGACAGTTTGACTTTCACCCTCTTAACCCTTTCTTGGCCTCACAGAGTGGTCTCAGAGCCTTATAGGCCAGGCTCACAATGCAGTGTGTCCGGGAGTATGTGCATGTCTTTGGTGGCTTGCCTGGTGTCTGTGAGCACCTGGCAAAACAGGGTGGGGGTCAGTCCTCCAGCCATCAATTGTGCTCACTCCTGGCTGCGAAGTGGGACCCCATGGTTTCATGGGAGCCTTGTGTCACCCGGCCCTGATGGACGCTGACAGTTGCCCTCTGAAAGTAGGGATGTGTCACCTGGAGTCCTTAACTTTGATGGAAGAATAAGAAAGTGTGGACGAGTTATAATGCTAAGGAAACTTAGCAGAGCTTTATTGAGTAAGCAGACAGACAACAGACAAGCAGGAAGTCTGGGGCACATTCACAGCAGGGGCATTTATATGATACCTGCCGGGTCATTGTTCTGTGAACAGGTTTTTTTGTTTTGCCAGTCATGAGGCCTGAACTCTGGGCCTGGGTGCTATCCTGCAGCTCTTCAGCTCAAGGCTAGTACTGTACCACTTGAGCCACAGCGCCACTTCCAACTTTTTGCTTTTTGCTTATGTAGTGCTGAGGAATCGAACCCAGGGCCTCATGCATGCAAGGCAATCCTCTACCACAGAGCCACCTTCCCAGCCCTGGCTTTTTTTCTTTTTGCTTATGTGGTGCTGAGGAATCGAAACCAGGGCCTCATGTATGCAAGGCAAGTGCTCTACCACTGAGCTACCTTCCCAGCCCTGAATAATGAAATTTATCATAACACCTGTTTCAGACATGCCAAAGGACAGATGTGTCTGGCTACAGACCAAGGTCCAAAGGGAATCTTATGCTAAGAATGAAGCAGGAATGAAGCACAATGAAGTAGGAACACTTAACTTCCAGCTAGTAATAATAATAACTTTATTTCTAATACTGTGGACCAGGAATAAAGAATATTCAAACAAACACCTCAAAAACTTCCATGCTGATTCCTCAAGGGATGAAGATGACAGCATTATCATACTCTTGCAAGCGTTGAAGCCTGGAAGCAGACACCGTCACCTAGCAGAATTATGGTGCACATTACTAATACCTTCCTTTGAAAAACCCAGCCAGAGATTCCTACAGGGCAGCCAGATGAGCACAGAAGGGTGGAGGGAAGTCTGCATAGAGAAAAGTGTAGAATAAGCCAGTATGGTGCTTTTTATTTCTGTAAATTCCTATGTAACCAGTTCTTTTTTAAATTTTTTTTTATTGTAAAGATACTATACAGAGGGTTACAGCTACATGAGCAAGGTAGTGAGTACACTTCCTATTGAGCATTGTTACCCCCTCCTGTAACCAGTTCTTAACATGTATTCAGTATGGTGGGGTAAGAGGGCAGGGAAATGCATATTGTGATTTAATCATTATCTACTAATTCTTCCATGCAAGGCTTGGTAAGATCGTCAATAATGCATTGGGTGCCTGCAGTGTGTTCTGTACTTCCTGCTGGAAGCTGAATATGAAGACATATCTTTACTTTTTTTTATTTTTTTAGTATTTTACAAATCATTATTTTTTATTGTGAAAATACTGTTCAGAGGGGTTACAATTACATGGACAAGATAATGAGTATATTTCTTATCAAGCATTGTAGCCTCCTCCTTTGTTTCCCCTTCCCATCCCTTCCCATCCTCCCCCCCCCCATAGCTTTACTTTCTGAGCATTATTAGCCAGTTACTAGAGCAGCAGACACAGCTGCAGAAACATATGTCAGATTATATAAGATAAGCACTGAGTTTTTTGACTGGTTTATTGGAGATGAGTCTCACGACTTTCCTGCCTGGGCTGGTTTCAAACCAGGATCCTTAGATCTCACCTCCTGAGTAGCTGGGATGACAGGTAGCCACTGCACCGGGCTGTCTTTGCTCTTAATCACCTCCTTGACACACTTCGACCCCTTGGGCTCAGGGTCTCTGAAACTGATCTGTACCGAGCTTCTTTTGCTCAAGGCTAGTGCTCTACACTGGAGCCACAGGGCCACTTCTGGCTTTTTCTATGTATGTGGTACTGAGGAATCAAACCCAGAGCTTTATGCAGGCGAGGCAAGCATGCTACTACTGCTAAGCCACATTCTCAGCCTGCCAAAATGGTGTTTACCCTTGAGATAAGGAATTCCTCCAGTCACAGATGTTTATCCTTGTAGATAAACTTTTTGCCTAGAGGGGCCATTTTTCAAGTATTTGTTTCTCCAGGGTACATTTTTGTTTTTTAAATTTATTATTATGATGTCTGGTCTCACACACTGATTGTTAGGGGCCAGTGGGCAAGGTCAGATGGAGAAGCTGTTTTTGACAGGGTTAGAGCAAAGAAGACGATGCTTCTGTGTCCTGACTTCCAGGCTGCTGTCCACCGTGCCTCGTTTTCCCCTCCTGCCCCACCCACAAGGACTAAGGCCCCTTGAGGCCAGGAAGTTACTGGTCAGGTGAATGACCTGGGTGGTCCCAGAGCCTCATGTGGGCATCAGTTTCCCTTCTTCTCTGGGGTGGCCGCTCCCCAGGAGATCTGGCTGCAGAGCGTGCCCACTCCTGAGTCCCAGGCATGTGACTTGCCTCTGTCTTTCTTCATCTGGAATGAGCAGAGCAGATGCTCTTCCCAGAGCTGCCTGTGCTTTGGCTGAACAGGGAAGCACTGGGTTTGGCACCTGCTACCCCCCTGCCCCCAGTCAGGTAGAGCCCTGGGAGCTGAGGGGTCCTGGGCTGCTAGAGGAGGGGACACCAGCCAGGGCGAGGTGACCCAGCCAGAGGGCGGGTACCCGGTGTTAGACTTTGCCAGAAAACCATCCAGTAAAGGGTCCGGCAAGAGAGGAGGGAGAAGCCTCGGCTACTGTCGGAGGTGACCTATATAACCTGAGGCTGGGAGGGGCTGGAAGGGGTGGGGACCCCGGTGTGGCCGGCATCTCAGCCGGCTACGATGGATGGCTGCTGCCCAAGTACTGGGCCGGGGCCCTGCAGCTGCCCAGACCCGGAGCTCACCGGCCGGGAGCTGCTGGGGCCTCGGGGGCGGGCCTCGGGGTGGGCG
>NW_012267324.1:2125352-2133116 GCF_000151885.1 Dipodomys ordii
TGGAAGTGGCGCTGTGGCTCAAGTGGTAGAGCGCTAGCCTTGAGCTGAAGAGCTGAGGGACAGCGCCCAGGCCCAGAGTTCAGGCCCCACAACCGGACCTCCCAAAAAAACCTAGAAAATATTGATTTAGTCCATTGGGAAATTGTTTAAATGTGTCTATCTGTACACATTGTGGAATACTATACAGACCTTTAAAAGGTCAAAGCCAAGCCAGGTGCTGGTGGCTCACACCTGTCATCCTAGCTACTCTGGAGGCTGAGATCTGAGGATCGAGGTTCAAAGCCAGCCTGGGCAGGAAAGTCTGTGAGACTCTTTTTTTTTTTTTTGGTCGGCCGTGGGGCTTGAACTCTGGGCCTGGGCACTGTCCCTCAGCTCTTCAGCTCAAGGCGAGCGCTCTACCACTTGAGCTACAGCGCCACTTCCAGTTTTCTGGTGGTTTATTGGAGATAGGAGTCTCATGGTCTCTCCTGCCCGGGCTGGCTTTGAACCTCGGTCATCAGATCTCAGCCTCCTGAGTAGATAGGATTACAGGCGTGAGCCACCAGTGCCCGGCATCTGTGAGACTCTTAGCTCCAATAAACCACCAGAAAACCAGAAGTGGCGCTGTGGCTCAAGTGGTAGAGCGCTCGCCTTGAGTTGAAGAGCCGAGGGACAGCACCCAGGCCCAGATTTCAAGCCCCACAACCACCACCACCAACAACACAAAAAATGGTCAAAGCCAGTCTTCTCCAGGACACATCATTGGGAAGTTTATAAAGATCAGCGTCTGTGTACCTTGAAAACCTGCCAAGTCGGGCAGACTTTTGTCCAAATAACTTGGAAGGAAGCTGATCTCAGCCTTGGGCTCTGGAGGTAGTGCCAGGAGTTAAGTTGGTGGGAATATGTTAAAAAAAAATTGGAGGTGGTACTGTGGCTCAAGTGGTAGAACACTAGCCTTGAGCAAAAGAGCTCAGGGACAGCGCCTAGACCCTGAGTTCAAGGAAAAGTGCAGGTGCGTGCATGCATGCATGCGTATGTGCATGCGTGCGCGCGTGTGTGTATGTGTGTGTGTGTCTGTCTGTCTGTGTATCTGTGTGTCTGTGTGTACTGAACTCAGTCATTTTGTTCTTGCTTGGCTTCTTCACTCAAGATTACTTCTCTACCTCTTGAGCCACAGCACCGTTTCCAGCTTTTTGGTGGTTAATTGGTGATAAGAATCTCATGGATTTTCCTGCCTGGGCTGGCTTTGAACCACAATCCTCCGGTCTCAGGCTCCTGAGTAGCTAGCCCAGCTTCAAAGTTGATTTTGAAGGTGCCCAAGAAGTGGTGAGGACGGAGTGGAGCGGGAGCCTTGTCTGCCACCCGTGGTGTCCTGCTCACCCCCTCCCGCCCACGGGGGGCTGGGTGGTACCCCGTGTCAGCCTCCATCCTCAGGGGTGTGGGACGCTGAGGCTGGGGTTCATGCAGGGTGCGGGCTCTGAGAGGGATGCTGTGCTCTGTGGGCCACCAGGGGCCGCCCGTGTCCACAGACCCCACAGCCTCTGCTCAGAGCCCAGTGCTTGAGAAGCTGGGGACAGCCGCTGTGTCGGAGACCCCCGACCCTGGCATGATTAATCCGGAAACAAACAGGAAACATAGCTTCCTTTGGAGGCCCAGCCGGGGTCCCTCTGGGAGCAGAGGTGGATTTGGGGAAGGGCTGGTCCGGTGGACGGACTGGCTCAAAGCCTTGTTGGTACCTGGGCCTCCGCTAGAGCCCCCTAAAAGTCGCTCAGACTGGAGGCAGTGTGGAGCTGCGGCTGGGCTGGGAGGAAGATGCCGTCGCGTGTGGTGGCAGAGTGGGGAAGGAAGCTGGCTGCCCGGGGCTCACGCCTGTCATCCCAGCTGCTCAGGAGGCTGAGACCTGAGGATCCTGGTTCAAAGCCAGCCCGGGCAGCAAAGTTGTGGGGCTTGAACTCTGGGCCTGGGCACTGTCCCTGTGCTCTTCAGCTCAAGGCGAGGGATCTACCACGTGAGCCACAGCACCACTGCCAGTTTTCTGAGTGGTTTATTGGAGATGAGTCTCACTGTCATTCCTGCTTCTGCTGGTTTTGAACCACGATCCTCAGATCTCAGCCTCCTGAGTAGCTAGAATTACAGGTGTGAGCCACTGGGGCCAGGCTTTTCCAAGTGGTAGAACTTTGAATGAGAAAGCTCACAGACAACACCCAGGCCCTAAGTTCAAGCCCCAGGACTGGCACAAAAAGAGGGAGGGAGAGGAGGGAAAGGAAGAGAAGACAAGTCTGGGGCCTCTGAACTCCAAGGTCATTGAGGGCGTTCAGAGCAGGTGAGGGCTCAGGTGACCTGGAGAGTGGGCTTGGTGGCCTTCCCAGCCCCAGATTGGGGACACAGCCCCCCGCCTCAGCAGCAGGCCCCACCGGTCCTCCGCTGTCTGCCCCGGCCTGGCCTGGGCTCCTCTCGCTCTGGGTGGCACTCTGAGCAGCTCTGTGTCTCCCTCCCTGTGTGCAGTGTTGGCTGGCCTGCTCCTCGGTGGCAGTCCAGAGCCGGTCCAGAGCCGTGCTGGATGGAGGGGGCGGGCTGGGGCACAGCAGGGAGCGTCTGCCTCCCCCCAGCACAGGGTGCTCCCCAGGGCGTCTCTGCCCTTGCTCCCCAAACGACAAATCCCTGTCCCACTTCTCTGTCACCAGGAAAGCAGGCTGACTCACTGTGCACAGGGCTTGAGTGCAGCCCCACAGCTCCTTAGGAAGGGCGAATGGCAGCCAAGGCGCCTCCGTGGATGTGACCCGGGAACAGGTGGGGGTGGGGCCCACACGCCTTGTACTCAGACACTGACTTAAAACACACAACAACAGTAACAAAGAACCTCCCCCCTTCTTTTTTTGCCAGTCCTGGGGCTTGAACTCAAGGCCTGAGCACTGTTCCTGAACCTTTTGCTCAAGGCTAGCGCTCTACTACTTGGCCACAGCACCACTTCTGCCTTTTTCTGTGTATGTGGTGCTGAGGACTCGAACCCAGGGCTTCGTGTGTGCTAGGCAGGCGCTCTACGGCTGAGCCACCTTCCCAGTCCTTTCCTTTTTTTTTTTTAAAGAAAGCATTTTATTATCATAAAGGCAATGGACGGAGGGTTACATCTGCGTGTCAGACGAAGAGTACTTTTCTTTGCGGACAATGGGACCCTTTCCTGGCTCTCTCCCCAAAGGACCTTCTTGAAGAGGCAGCGAGACCAGCGGGTCCTGTCTGGAAACCAGACGTAAATCCGTCATGTTCCCACCCATGTGAGGGTTGGACGCCCCGTTGTCTTCTTCCAGGGCCCCGGCTGTTTCCTCAGGACTGACCCCTCCCTGTGGGTAAACAGCTCAGCAGAATGGATTGCTTCCCTCAGACAGGACAGGGAGTTGAAGGCCAACTGTGGATCCCCTCAGCTTCCTGTGGGTTGACAAAGTGCTGTCAGGAAAATACCAGGGGCCGTCAGGCTGATGGGCCCATCCTGCCCTGGAGCCCGAGGGCCCCTGTCCCCAGGGCCTGTCCTTGGGGGGCCCTGGGGGGGCCTGTCCAGCAGACCCTCCCACACTGGTGACAGCCATTACCAACTGGCCTGTGTGACCAGTTTGCGTATCAATAGCCACATGCTTAGAGTAATAGTTTCACTTAGTTTATTTAAGCACTTCAAACACCATCCATTCCAATAACTAACTCTAGGCCTGATCCTACTGAGAGTGCCCTCCCCTCCCTCCCTTGGTCCTGAGGTTGAGGGGGTCGAGGGGTCCGCCAAGGGCGTCCTCCGGGGGGTGGGCTCCAGTGGAGGGTCAGTCTGACGTGCAGTCACCCGGCTTGGGGAGGTGGCCTGGCTGGGTCTCTGCTGCCCTGGGTGTTCATATGCTCATGTCTGGCCCTGTCTGATTACCAGGGTTATCATTGGTGACAGCTTCCCTCTGGTGGGTCTGGTGATCTCCGAGGGCTGGTTGTTTTGGTGCTGGTCAGCTTGGCAGGCTCGGGGTGGGGGGGCGTTGGGGGGTAGGGGGGAGGCTTCTTATCTCCCCATTCCATAATTCTAGCTTCTGACTTCTAACTCCTACTTTAACATTTCATATTATTATTTCATACACAGTACATTCAATGTATTTTTTTTCTTTTTTTTGGGGGGGTCCAGTCGTGGGGCCTGAACTCTGGGCCTGGCGCTGTCCCTCAGCTCTTCAGCTCAATGCTAGCGCTCTACCACTTGAGCCACAGCACCACTTCCAGCTTTTCTTCTTTTTGCTTATGTGGTGCTGAGGAATCGAACCCAGGGCCTCAGGCATTCAAGGCAAGTGCTCTACCACTGAGCCACCTTCCCAGCCCCAATGTATTTCTATTTAATAGCCTACCATAGCAATAACACACCACGTGAGTGTTCAGTAGCACACTATGCCAGTACACACCATGTTAGTATTCACACTCACCCCAGCCTTCACACACAAGCCCTTCTGTAGGGATTTGCTGGCTGCCCAGCAGGTGGAAGGCAGGTTCTGTGAAGGGTGCGTGGGGAAAGCTAGACAACCTGAAGTAGCCACTGTACCTATACCACTCGGACACAGGTTTCATTTGTGAAGACCTGACATCAGAGCTTCTGTTCCTTGAAACAAAACCTAGCTACAGCCTCAATGTCCGGCACAGCCATGTGAGCCGCCACAACGGCAATCAGGGGAGCTGGGAGGGGCGCTGCACCCTGAGGCCCTGAGAGCCAGATTCAGCCCTGCCAGGAGGGAGGGAGGAGGTGGGGGAAAACAGAGGAGGAAGAGGAAGAGGGGGATGAGGAGAAGAAGAACAGGAGGAGATTGCCGACACATCTCTGAGACTAACTATAGAACAAACCCAGAAAATCCACCCTCACCACAGTAACAGGTGTGAGGTTGCTAGCCAGGCCGGCCTGGTGTCTCACACCTGTGCTGCCCCCCAAGCACCTGGAGGATTGTGAGTTCAAGGCCGGTGTAGGCAGTGTGGTGAGGAAGCCGCGGGCCGGGCTGGCGTCTGGGGAGGGAGGGAGGCAGGCTGGGCGGAGGGGAGAAGCAGTGCCCGGGGCTCTGACCAAATGCCACGGGGGGGGGGATGGGGGGCAATCCCCAAGACCACCGTAGAAGAGCCACCCTCCTGTCCTGTGCAGTGGTCAGACATGGTGCGCCATGGAACCGCAGGTGGAGGCCGCCTGTGAGCAGCAACTCCTGCGGTCTTTGAGGAAGACAGCCCGGCCCACCCCGCCCTCCTTGAATCCCACCCCAAGGGTTATGGCCCCTCTGCACAGGAAGAAGTGAGGCTGTGAGAGGAAGTCGGGTCAGGCAGCTGGCAGGTGGCAGGGCCAGAGCCTGGGCACCTGGGTCACCAGCGCACGTGAGCCCTGCCCGGTGGGCGGGCGGGCGCCGGGGTCCCTGAGGGCCTGGCCAACCTGGAGTCATGGCTGGTTGGGCACTGGCCACAGCCCCCAACCCTCTTCCTCCACCAGCCTGCTGCCCGGGAAGGGTCCGGAACCAGGAATCGCCTGGTGGCTGCAAAGGCCAAAGGTCAGACAGGGCTTCCTGCCCCCCTGGGAACTTCCTCCTTCTGGGCCCTCCACGCCTGGCTGACCGCCCGAGGCCCCGCCAGGGGACGGTCCACCCCCTGCTCACCGCCCCCCAGGCCGGCAGCGCTGGGTCCCACCGTCTGGTGCGGCCTGCGTTCCCTGCCTCCTCCGGCCGGCTTGACCCTGACAGGCTGGGGTCTCGTGGTCCCCGGTGTGGCCGGCCGAACCTGGTCGGGCACCACCATCTCACAGGAAGCAGAGAATGCACCCGGAGTCTCCCCATGGAGCCGGGGACCCCACCCCCAGGGCCTTCTCCTGGAGATGGGGAGACCCAGCCCCCCGCATCTGCTGGTGTTGAACACTGACGGGCAGTGAGGCCGAGAGGCTCCACTTCTCATCCTGTGGAGGACGAGTCATGAGGCGGCGCCAGGCAGAGCCAGCTGGACGGAGCACACTCATGTGCCAGGGAGAGAAACTGAGGCAGCCCCAGCGAGGCCCTGGCCACTGAGGTGTCAGCAGGGTGTTCGCCATGGGGACAGGGGCGAGGTGGGGTCAGGTCCAGCCCATGCCCTCCCTTCCCCTCCCAGCCGGTGGGACGGAAGGAGGGGCCGGGCCGGGGCGGGGCGGGGGGGAGGGGGCGAGGCCGGGATTTAAGAAGCTGCGGCTGAGAGCCCGGACAACAGGCTGCTCTGCCGGGACTGCAGGCGGCGGCTCGGAGCTCGGGCTGCGGGCGGCGCTTTGGGGCTTGGGGAGCGGAGGCCGGGCAGGGCGGCATGGGGCTGGCGGCTGAGCGCCCCTTCGAGCCCCGCGGCTGCTGGTTCTACCTGCGCTACTTCTTCCTCTTTGCCTCGCTGACGCAGCTGCTGGTCATCCTGGGCCTGGTGCTCTTCATGGTGTACGGAAACCCGCACGCAGCCACCGAGGCCAACCTGCGGGCCACGCAGGCCCGGGCCGACGCGCTGTATGGGCAGGTGCAGGACCTGGGCGCCCTGCGCGCCAACCTCAGCCTGCAGCTCAACCTCACCGCCCAGGCCCGCGACGCCATCATGCAGCTGCTGCTGGGCGCCCGCCGCGACCTGGACCGCATCAACGCCAGCTTCCGCCAGTGCCAGGGCGAGGTGGTAAGGGCGTGGGCGCCGCACGCACACAGCACGCACATGCCAGTGCCAGGGCGAGGGGGTGAGGGCGCGGGCGTGGGTGCAGCACACACACACACACACACACACACACGCTGCAGAGCCCTGCCCCAGCTCCACTCTCCGCCGAGCCTTGTGCTCAAGCCTGTAATCCTGGCACTCAGACAAGAGGACTTGAAGTTGGAGGCCAGCGGGGCGGCCTCTGACTGCTGTCCCAAGGACAGTGTGGACAGTCTTCGTGGTGCAGATGCCGGCCTGGGAGGCCCATCCCTGGGCGGCCGGGCCTGGAGGAACCCAGGGCCTCCTGCCTCCCGTGCCCCACCCGCTTTCCCCAGGCGGGCGGCCGCTCAGGCCTTGCTGTCCCCGAGGCTGGCACAGTGGGGCTCTGGAGCCTTAGGTTTCCCACACACCCGAGCCTGGGCTCAGATACCAAGCCTTCAGGGTTTGATCTTCCATATTGATTTATTGGTGCTGGGGTGTGGGGCAGCCCTTCAGCCTCCGCCGCACTACGCGGGTCTGAAGCTGCAAAGCTGAAAATTCCGGCTCCATTTCTTTCCTCTGAGTTGATAAGAGGGATTGCTGTTGCTTAGAGGCTCAGGGTGCCCTGGGAGGTCTTGGGGTGCCCTGGGAGGCCTTGGGGTGTCCTGGAAGGCCTTGGGGTGTCCTTCAGAGACCCAAAGCTCTGTGGGGTGCAGTCACCCTCTCCCAGTATTAGGGAGAAACTTGGTCCCAACACCAAGACCTCCTGGAGATAAGAAAACTGGCTTTTCTACGTCTCCCTTCTGTCTCCCCCCTTCCCCCCCCCTCCGCCTTCTCCCTTTCTTACTTTGTGTGGTGATGGTGATACCGATGATGGTGGTGGTGGTGCTGATGGTGGTGGTGATGGTGATACCGATGGTGGTGGTAGTGGTGATGCCAATGGTGGTGGTGGTGATGCTGATGGTGGTGGTGATGGTGGTACCCATGGTGGTGGTGATGGTGGTGCTGATGGTGGTGGTGGTGGTGGTACCAATGGTGGTGGTGGTGGTGGTGCTGATGGTGGTGGTGGTGGTGCCGATGGTGGTGGTGGTGCCGATGGTGGTGGTGATGATGGTGATGGTGGTGGTGGTGGTGGTGGTG
>NW_012267324.1:2133519-2135047 GCF_000151885.1 Dipodomys ordii
TGGTGGTGGTGGTGGTGGTGATGATGATGGTGGTGGTGATGGTGGTGACATTGGGCCCCAGGCTCTCCTGCACACTTGGCAGATGTCACCACAAAGCTGCACCCACCCTGGGTTTTCTGGAAAAGCAGCTGCATTTCTGAATGCAGCCTCTGAGATGTCAGCCATGGCTCTGTGTCCCCCGCTCCCCATGCCTCAGAGACAGGGAGCAGAAGCAGGAAGCCTCGCGAGTGCTCCCTGGCTCACCTGGCCGTCCGCAGCCCGGCTGAGTGGGGTGCTGCGTCTCCTCCCTCACCAGCGTTGGTTCCTTCCCTCTCTGGGCTCCGGAGTGAGTGGTGCCTTCGTTCGCTCCCCAGCGATGGAAGCCGTGGAGGGGGAGGACGCACCCCTGAGACGCGGGCAGTGCAGATCAGAGTCTGGTGGCTCACGCCTGTCATCCCACTGAGGTCTGAGGATCGGGATTTGAAGCCAGCCTGGGCAGGAAAAGCTGCGACACTCCCATCTCCATTAAACTACAAAAAAAAAAAAAAAAAGCAAAAAAAGAGCCAGAAGTGGAACTGTGGCTTAAGTGGTGGAGCGGAAAAGCAAGGGACAGCGCCCAAGGCCAGAGTAAAGAGTCAGGCGTTTTGAGCCAGGGTCTCCCTGTGCTGCCCAGGCTGGTCTAGAACTCAGGGCCCCCTGACTCAGCCTCCAAGCGCTGGGCCCTGGTGCAGCCTCCACCCCTGCGTCACTAGTTTTCTGGGCTCCGTGTCTCTTTGGGGCACTAGGGCTTGAGCTCAGGGCTGCTCTGTGGTGGGGCCTCCTCAGGCTCCCAGATGCTCCCACCTCTGCCTACGTAGTGGGCCCACGGCTTCCCGTGCCGGGGCCCCCAGACCCCCAGTCCCTACAGTCCGTACGCGAGCTGGCCCAGGTGAACTGCTCTGAGTGGACGGGGTCCCTGGTCTCCCTCTGGGGTCAGTGCTGAGTGGGGGCCCTGCCCCCCCTTGCAGGTCAACTACAGAAACAACGAGGAGTTTGTGGTTGCGGTGGTCCTGAGTGAACAGCGGTGCCTGGAGGAGCTGAAGGAAGGAAACAAGAGCTGCGAAGGTGGGCTGCAGGGAGGACCCGGTGGGAGGGAGGGAGGGGAGAGGGAGGGAGGGGAGGGGGGGGGGGGGGTTAGGGTCAGGGCTGTGCAGGGGGGGTGGGGAGGGGGGTTAGGGTCAGGGCTGTGCAGGGGGGGTGGGGAGGGGGGTTAGGGTCAGGGCTGTGCAGGGGGGGTGGGGAGGGGGGTGAAGGAAGGAATGGGGAGGGGGTTAGGGTCGGGGGGAGGGGAGCGATGTCAGGGAGGGCAGGGAATGGGGTCCCCGCCCCACCTCGCCCCTGCCCTTCCCCCCCCAGCCCTGCGGCACAAGCTGGAGGCCCGCGCAGGCGCGCTGGAGGCGGAGCTGGCGCGGGCGCGGCCTGCGGCCCACCTTGGCCTTGAGGCAGGTGTCCAGGGCGTCCACCCGGAAGGCCACCTGCATCTTCAGCTGGTCCACCTCGCGCCTGCGCG
>NW_012267324.1:2135357-2144532 GCF_000151885.1 Dipodomys ordii
CGCCCAGCGCGCCCTGGAGGAGAAGGCGGCGCTGCAGGCCGAGCGCGACCGCCTGGCCCGCGAGCTGGAGGCGCGCAGGCGCGAGGTGGACCAGCTGAAGATGCAGGTGGCCTTCCGGGTGGACGCCCTGGACACCTGCCTCAAGGCCAAGGTGGGCCGCAGGCTGGGGCCGGAACAGAGAACAGACCTTTTGGGGTGGAGTTGAGTGGAGGCCCTGAGGGTCCGGAGAATGGAGGCGGGGGTGACCTGTTATTGACCCCCCTCAATCCCACAGTTGTTTCTGCAGCTCAGGCTCCCTGTGCGCCCCCTGGCTTGGAGTTATTAGGGGCGCTGGGGGGAAACAGGACAAGTGGTCTCCTAGGGGCACCAAGGGGAAGACACCCCCCAATGTGGCTCCAACACTCCTCCCCCTTCCACAGACCCCGCCGGTGGTCCTGCCAAGACCCGTAGCCCCCGCCCCCCAGCCGCGATCCATCGGTGAGTGCCGGGGAGGGGTCAGGACGGGGTCCTCCACCCAGAGCCACGGGGGCCCCCGGAGGGAGCTGAGCTTCATTTCTGCCCACACAGACTCAGCCAGCCTGGAAGACTTCAAGAAGAAGGTCCTGCAGTCCTACCGGCCTCCTGCAGCCCCCGCCAGGTGAGGCCCATGGAGGCTGAAGTGTTTGCTCTCAGGCCGCAGACGAGAGAAGGCCCAAGAGAGGCAGCTCTCAGAGTGACTGCTTCCTTCCTGAGCATCTCCCGTCTGCCAGGGCTTGTGCAGGGCGTAGGTCTAGTTGCTGTTGTGGGCATGTCCAGCTCTGCCCAGGGCACACCCAGCAGGCCCAGCCATGAGCAAGGCTGGTCAGGCAAGCTTCGAGCCCCCGCGGATCAGGCACCTGCCGTGAACCCACGGTTGCTTTGCTTTTGGGCATGTGCACTGGTTCTGCGCCTCCCGCTCTCACTTGGCTCTTCTGCTCTTCGTTGGTGCTCTACCACATGAGCCATACCTCCAGTCTGGACTTTTTTTTGCTGATTAGCTGGTGATAATCTGGTGTGGATTTTTCTGCCTGGGCTGTCTTTGATTGCCAGTCCTCTTAGATCTCAGCATCCTGAGTAGCTGGGATGACAGGCGTGAGCCTCCGGTGGTGGCTTCTTTTCTTTTCTTTTCTTTTCTTTTCTTTTTTTGTCTGTCGTGGGGCTTGAACTCTGGGCCTGGGCGCTGTCCCTCAGCTCTTCAGCTCAAGGCTGGTGCTCTACCACTTGAGCCACAGCGCCACTTCCAGCTTTCTGAGTGGTTTATTGGAGATGAGTCTCATGGTCTTTCCTGCCCCTGCTGGCTTTGAACCATGACCCTCAGCACTCGGCTTTTCTTTCTTTTTTCTGTTTTAAGGAGGTTTTACTGTGTAGCCCGGGCCAGCCTTCCTCCTGCCTCAGCCTTGCGAGCGGCATGGCCATCATGACCAGCTGGCTTTGCACCCCCTCTAAGAACTGGGGGACAGTCCTCCGGGCTGCAGAAACAGTCAGGACAAAGGCCCAGAGCCTGGGAGGAGCAGGGAGGCAGCCAGAGCTGAGTGCGACATCTGACCACTGAGGGAGTCGTGGCCGGCTGTGCCAGACGTTGGGAAGGGGGAGACAGAGGGTCCAGGTTCCAGACCTGCCGGGCTGCGCGGTGAAGCCTGGCCAAAGAAAGGCCCAGGGCCTGGGCGCGCCTGAAGGGCGTGTCCCCCAGCCCCGGCGTCCGCACCACCTCATCTCCGTCCGCTGGGCACAGCTTGTATGTCACAGAGTAGGTGACTCAGGCCACTGCCCGAGGTCACCCTGTGCCCCCCCAGGTCCCGGCTCCTGTTCAGCTCCACACTCACGGGGTCGCTGACCCGCATTCCAGGGAGATGCTGTGGCCTCCGCTAGCTCTTCACCCCTGCTCCTGCCTCAGCCCCCCTTGTGCTAAGAGTGGCCCCTGACCCTCTGGCCTGCCCAGAACTGCCCCTCGCCCCTTTGTGCTGCCCAGGGCCGCTCTGGGGGCTGGAGGGCGGCGGGGAGGAGAGTCAGTGATGAGGATGGCTTCCCGTTCCTGCTTGGCGTGTGGGGCCCGTGGCAAGGAAGAGCTTCTATTATTAGCCCCATTTCTCAGAGCTGGGAACTGAGGCCCCGAGGGTCAGGCACAGGGCAGGGCTCCCAGCCCAGGCCTGCCCAGTCCCTGCTGAGAACCGGGGAAGCTCTTGACATTGTTTACCCCGAATGACGTCCCTTGCCCAGAAAACAATGCTCACTTAGTCCCTGGCCTCTCCTGTGTCTCCCTTCAGGGTGGCAGGAAGGGCCCAGTCTGGCCTTTGACTCCAGGGAGGGGCGGGAGAGGCCCAGGGTCAGGACCACACTGCTGGCTTGCTGGGCAACAAGGGGACCAGCCCTAGCTGCCTAAGCTCAGTGCCCAGTTTACCAGGCCCCACTGTGTGGCCCCAGGTAACCTCTGAACTCCTGGATTCCTGGGGTCTCTAGCCTCAGCCTCCAGAGCAGCTGTGCCCGCAGAACCCAACTAAGCACATCAACTCCCGATGGCTCACCGCAGGGCCAGGTCCCAGCCGGCACTCCTTCACGGGTCTGAGCCGGGAGGAGGCACCAGCCCCCAGCTCCCCCTGCCCTCCCCGTCCCCAGCCTGTGCTTTTCCACCATCTGACCTGGGGCTCTTCCTCGTTGGACAGTTTTGTAGCATTGGGCTTTGAAGTCAAGGCTTCTGCCAGCCTTTTTGTGATGTCAGCTGTGTTTTGGTTCAGGTCTTGGATGTGTGCTGGGGGTGGTCTGGAATGTTGTCCTCTGGCCTCTGCCCCCTGCTGAGCAGGATCAGGGGTCTGGGCCGAGGCACCACCTCCCTGGACATGGAGACATCCTCTGCTGTGACTGGCATACACCACGTTACCTGCTGGAGCTGTGTCCCTAGACAGCTTAAAGTTCATTATTATAGCTGAGTGCTGGTGGCTCACACCTGTCATCCTAGCTACTCAGGAAGCTAAGACAGCCTCAAAGCTGATCACAGCTCAAAGCCAGCCTGGGCAGGAAAGTCCCCGTGAGACTTTTTGTTTGAGTCAGTCATAGGGCTTGAACTCTGGGCCTGGGTGCTCTCCCTCAGCTCTTCAGCTCAAGGTGAGCCCTCTACCACTTGAGCCACAGCACCATTTCTGTTTTTCAGGTGGTTTATTGGATAGAGTCTCATGGACTTTCCTGCCCAGGCTGAGTTTGAACTGTGATCCTCAGATCTCAGCCTCTTTAGTGATCTCAGCCTCCTTAGTAGCTAGGATGAGAGCCACGGCTCCCATGAGACTCTTCTCTCCAATTAACCACTCCAAAACCAGAAGTGGCACTGTGGCTCAAGTTGTAGAGTGCTAGCTTTGAGTACAGAGAGGCTCAGGGACAGTGCCCAGGCCCTGAGTTCAAGCCCCACAACTACACCCCCCAAAAAAAAATATAAAATAAAGGTAGTATAGCTGGGTGCCGGTGGCTCACACCTGTCATCCTAGCTACTCAGGAGGCTGAGATCTGAGGATCGAGGTTCAAAGCCAGCCAAGGCAGGAAAGTCTGTGAGATTCTTATCTCCAATAAACCACTAGAAAACTGAAAGTGGTGCTGTGGCTCAAGTGTTAGAGCGTGGCCTTGAGCCGAAGAGCTGAGGGATAGCGCCCAGGCCCAGAGTTCAAGCCCCATGACCAACAAAGAAAAAAAGTAATATATAGAGTGGCTGCAGTTTGGACACACACTTTAAAGTTAAAAACACCCCACAGAATTGGTGGCTGTCCTGTAACTCCGGTGCATGGGAGGCCAGGACATACCGCCAGTCCTAGGCTGGTCCCGGGCTCTCTCCGATGGCCAAGCTCAAACTGGGGCGCATGAGGGTAGGCCTGGCCGAGCAGAGCTGCGTGCCAGGGCAGCCCGCTGTGGTGGGCACAGGCCTGGTTTCAGGAGCATGGGCTCAGAGCCAGGGAGGGGAGCTCTGCCAGCTCTTGATGGAACGTGAGGCCCAGGGGGCCCTAGGGACCAGCAGGGAAGGAAGGGAGGGGGCACGGAAGCAGGACCTGGCCCCTGGGCCCTCCTCCCCCACCAGGAAGCAGCCCCAGCCCCTCTGGGGGGAGGAGGGGGCTCGTGCCAGGCCTCAGGGGCGGACGGAAGCTGAAGCCACGCGGAGACAGGGGGCTCCGGGACGGGACGGTGACTCCCTGGCCGGGAGGACCTCATGTGCCAGTCCCCCCCTTTTCTGAGGGCTCTGGGATCCCTGGAGGGCGCAGCAGCTGGGCATGCCCGCTAGGAACTGGGAACGAGCCAGCCCTGTTGTCTGTGTCCGCAAAGGGCAAGTTGTGAGTTCTGGGGCCCCCCCACTCAGGCCGGAGGGTCTGGGGGGGTCGATGGAGACTTCTGGAGCCCCTGCTGAGGCTGGGGGTCTCGTTGGGAGGACGGGCCGGGGAGGTCAGTCCTGACAAGCCGCATCCCTTCTCTCTGCCTCAGTGGCTGAGGAGCCCCGCCGGGCCAGGGCCGCCCTCCCTGGATCCGATCCCGTGACCACATCGCGATGGCCATGACGTCAGCAGCAGACACAGCCTCCGCGGTGCGCCCTCACACGTACCTCCCCCCACCCCTGCTGCACAGCCCCGCCCCACCCCCAGCTTCCTTATCTCCCGGGCCTGGTGGGGAGGTGAGAACAGGAAGCCATTGGCTTCCACCTCCTCCAGTTTCCAGGCCCTTCTTGAAGGTTTCCAGGCTCCCCCTCGAGAGTTTCCAGAACCCCTTGCCAGGAGGGTCTGGTCTGGCATGAGGGTCTCAGAGGAGCCCTGAGGAACCTCCCTCCTCCCAGCACTTAATAAACAGTAGCAAATCCCTTACTATGTGGTAACTTCTGCTCTGAAGGCCACAGCACAGGAGGGAAGCGAACCAGGAAACTGGGGCAACCCTCATGACCCCCAACTCGCAGGCACCTGGACAGGTGCAGGGGAACTGAGTCAAGCCCGTCAGCAAGTGCCAGAGAGAGGCTGTGGCCTCAGGCCAGTCTGCCTCTGCCCTGGCCACTGGGGTCACAGGAGTGGCTGCCATGCCCGACCGTGCATTTCTTACAAGAAGCAGGAATGTGGGGCTGGGAAGGTGGCTCAGCGGTAGCATGCTGGCCTCCCATGCGGGAAGCCCTGGGTTCGACTCCTCAGTACCATATACACAGATGCAGAAGTGGCGCTGTGGCTTAAGTGGTAGAGCGCTAGCTTTGAGTCAAAGAAGCTCAGGGACAGTGCCCAGGCCCTGAATTCAAGCCCCAGGACTGGCAAAAAAAAAGAAAAAGTATTCATAGTCACGATAGGCATTAAAATTCATGAGACTGTTTATCTTGAAGTGGAGCTGTGGCTCACATGGTAGAACACTAGCCCTGAGTGGACAGAGACCGCACCCGGCCCTGAAGAAACCGGGCTCACAGAGGCTGTCTGCCCTTTGTGGCCCTGATAGGCGTTGGCCACACCTGTGGTCACAGGGGCCAGAGGCAGGGGATCCCAAGTTTCAGACCACGTGGGCCGCAGAGTGAGGCTGTCACAAAGTAGTCTTAGGCCAAGTGACCCAGTGTCTGGGATCTCTATCCCTGAGAAGTAAAAAGCGCAGGAGACAAAGCCAATGGCCGTATGGAGAGAGGCTCTATAAAGGAGGCAGATCGTGGTGCGACCCACTCCCTGGGCTCCACAGGGCCAGGATGAGCTCGGGAGCAGCCCCAGCCCAGCCCAGCACTCAGGCCAGGCCCATCTTGGGGGGACCAGGCGCTATTTCCGGTGTACGGAAACTGCGAGACGTCCTGCAGGAAGCACTTGGCTGGGGCTCGGCCGGGCCAGGCCTCACCTCCCGCAGCCGCCAGAGGCCCCAGGGAAATGAGGGCGTCTCTGACCCTGGGCCGGAGGCCCAGACGGCCCTGGGATGCTGGCCAGGCTGGTTATGGGCCCTGGAGTTACACATCTGAGGTTTGAGTCTGGGCTCAGCCAAGCAGCCTAGCTTCTCATCCAAGAAATGTGTTGGTGACCCTAAAGCTGGAGGTTCACCACAGCCTGAGGGAGACGCCATCTCCAGACAAGTCATGATATCCCGAAGGTCCCCCGACAGCAGCGTCGGCCCCATAACCCGTCTGTCACCTAGAGCATCCCAGGGCCCGGCGGCCCCCTGCCAGACCCCTGCGGCACAGCTCCTGGCCCGGCCCTTTCCATGGCAGGACTAGGCCATGCTCCTTCGCCCACCCCTCCACGGCTCCGTCACCCGTGCCCCACCCCCTGCATAGGTGTCCACATGGCTCTCCCACTGGACTGTCCATGTGGATGATCCCAGCAGACTCAAATCTGCTTTTTCCAGTCCTTTCCCTTTTCTTTCTGATTGTGAGAAAATGGACTGAAACAGACCATGCCAAGATTTGAGTCTGGACACGTCTGGAACACAGGACCTGTGGGCTCTACAACAGCTGCTCCTGCCTCTTCAGGGCAGAGTTAGAGGTACGGCCACTCAGACACCCTTTGTCTAGGTGGAGACTGCCAGGGGCCAGCTGGAGACCCCTCTTCCAGGCAGCCCTGCTGGGCAGTGCCCTGCAGGCTGGTGCCCTCTGTGGGCTGGTGGAGGGCCGAGGAGTCAGCCAGGAGACACTGGCAGATTCCTGACCCCACGCTGCTGCGGGGATTTCCTGTGACCTCTATAAATATCCCCTGCTGCTTCCCACAAGCCACCGGGCCTTCTTGGAAACCGGGCCCTGGGTCCAGCTGTGTGCGCTGCAGCCCCCCCTCAGCCCACCACATCCTATTGTTCTGCCTTGGGTAGGAACCGAGGGCCCCATTGCGCCAGGCTGTGTTCACCACGGCACCGCACCCGGCCCAGGACGCAGCCAAGCCCTCCTTCTCCAGTGTCAGTTTATTTGCCAGATGAATGAGCACCACCAAGACCCCCGCTGCGGCCAGAGCGCCCCTCTGCATGCAGGCTTTGCAGGAACCTCCGTGAGGGAGTTCTCCATTCACGGCAGGCCGGGCACCTCCAGTGCGGATGGGGTGCCCTCTGCTGGCTGCTCACTGCTACCAAAGGCTCCCCAAACACCTTCCTTTCGGGGTGGAGGCCCAGGGCTGCGGCGGGGTGTGTGCCTCTGAGGAGGGGCAGGCAGGAGCCAGGCTGCTGGGTGTCTGGTGTCGGTCCTTCATGGTGTCCACTGCAGAGGGGGCCCTGGTCAGAGCCCGTCAGGAGCCCACGGCAGACCTGGGCTTCCACTCGGCGTCTCATGCTCTCCTGAGACTGGGGCAGAATTCCCTCCCCACCCAACGCACAGGCACACACAGCTGGGGTACCACTCAGAGGGGTACATGTGCGGAGCATGCACAATCCTGGGGATCCCAGCACCACACCCGCAATGCCCGCAAAGGCCCGAAGGGAGCTCACAGCCCGAGGGGCATGAGGACCGCAGAGGGCCTTGATGAGGCTTCACTTGCCCACACAGAAGTCCCTGAAGATGACGTCCAGGATCTCCTCTGTGCCCCCCGCACCGGTGAGGTGGGCGAGGTGCTTCCGGGCCACGCGCAGGGCCTCGGCAGCCAGGGCCAGGTCTCCTGCCTGCTTGTAGTGGCCCAGGGCCTTCAGGCAGCCCTGCAGGTGGTAGTGGTGCCTGGCTCGTGTGAGCAGCGGTGGGCCCGTGGCTGGGTCCCCACACCTGCAGAGACAAGACCAGCGATTTCCCTTAGCCCTTACCGAAGAGGAGCGCCTGTAGCTGCTTTACAGGTAAGGAAACTGAGGCTCTGGGCCAGGCAGCACCCCCATTGGTGACTCAGGGGAGACTCACACTGAAGCCAGCTCCCTCTTCAGGGCTTCCAGGAGGCAGCCCAGACCCTCTCCAGTGCGGCAGGACAGCAGGAGATAGGGAGGCAGGGATGGACGGGAACTCCGACCCTCAGGGGGCAGCAGGTCAGATTTGTTCAGGACCAGCAGGAGGCGCTGGCCACTACCAGTGAGGCCCCGAGCTCCGTGGGAGGCGATGATGCTGTCCAGAAAATCGCGACTCTGGGGAGAAGCTAGGTCAGAGACGTCCAGCACCGCCACGATGAGGTCAGCCTGCTCTAACCTGGGGGCACAGGAGGGGGAGCACAGTGGTGCACTCAGAGTTAAAGGCCTGGGCAGAGCTCAGGGGCGTGGCACAGGTAATCAGGGCCAGGCCTGTGGTTGGAAGGGGAGGCAAGGGGCAGTGAGGAAGGATGAGACATTTGCCCCAGGGTGGTGGCTACGCAGAGGCTGAGATCTGAGGATCCGGGTTCAAAGCCAGCCTGAGCAGGAAACTCCGTGAGACTTGAGACTCTTATTTCTAATTAACTACCAGAAAGCCAAAGTAGAGGTGTGGCTCAAGTGGTAGAGCACCAACCTTGAGTGAGAAAGCTAAGGGAGAGTACCCAGGCCCCGAGTTCAAGCCCTGAGGCTGGTGCATGCTCACGCAGGCAGGCACGCCGGACACGTGTGCGCGCGCACGCACACGCACGCACGCACGCACGCACACACACACACACAGAAGATATTAACATATCGTATGTACGCCAGTCCTAAGGCTTGAACTCAAGGCCTAGGCATTATCCCTGAGCTCTTTTGCTCAGGACTAGCATTCTACCACCTGAGTTACAGTTTCAATTCCCACTTTTTGGTGGTTAGAGATAAAAGAGTCTCATGGGCTTTCCTGCCCAGGCTGGCTTTGAACCACGATCATCATATCTCAGCCACCTTAGTAGCTGGGATTATAGACATGAACCACAGGCACCTAGCATAGCTTTAATCAGAACCACATCACAGGTTCTTCAGAGAACCTAATAGCATTTTCTGACTTAGGAAAGATGAAAAATGCACTGAAAGAAAAGATAGAGGAGGGCTGGGAAGGTGGCTCAGTGGTAGAGCACTTGCCTTGCATGCATGAGGCCCTGGGTTCGATACCTCAGCACTACATAAGCAAAAAAAAAAAAAAAGAAAAAGCTGGAAGTGGCGCTGTGGCTCAAGTGGTAGAGTGCTAGCCTTGAGCTGAAGAGCTGAGGGACAGCGCCCAGGCCCAGAGTTCAGGCCCCACCCCCCTCCAAAAAAAAAGAAAAGGTAGAGGAAAGGCCTGCACCACTCCCACAGCCCTGCCTGCCCACCTCTCCCGGGCACGTCTGACGCCCTCCTGCTCCACAGGTCCCACGCCTTCCCACAG
>NW_012267324.1:2148017-2156541 GCF_000151885.1 Dipodomys ordii
GGCCGGGGCGGGCTCGGGGCGGGGACGCGCCCCGGAGAGCCCGTCGCCCGGGCCTGGCCCCGACGCCCCGGGGCTTCGTGATCGCGGGGGACAGGGTTGCGTTCGGGACCGCACGGCCCTGGGTTCGAACCCCGGATCCTCTGGGTGACCTTGGGCCCGTGACTTCCGTGCTCGGGGCCTCAGTGCCTGCGTGGTGGGAGTGAGTGAGACCCGCACCCAGCTCGCGGCTGCGGCGCGGACGCGTGGCCGGTCTGCGGTGGCTTCGGAGGCCGAGTAGAGACCGAGTGAGACTCGCAGGGAGCCGGGGGGGGGGGAGCGGCTGTTCCCGGAGACGCTCCGGGCTCCTCAAGGACGTTGAGACCGGAGAACAAGCCAAACGGAGAGGGACCGAGCCAGGCAGGACGCCGCGCCGGGAGCCCCGGTGGGGGCTGGGGTGCGGAGCGGCGGCGCGGCCCTGAGCCCGGCCTTCACTGCCCCCAGATAAGCTGTTCGGGAAGCGGCTTCTGCAGGCGGGACGCTACCTGGTGTCCCACAAAGCCTGGATGAAGACGGTGCCCACGGAGAACTGCGACGTGCTGATGACCTTCCCAGGTACGGGGCGCCCAGGGCCGCCCGGGCGTGAGGAGGGCGGGCCTGCCCGCGCCCACGCCCGCCCTGTCCCTCGCAGACTCCACCGACGACCACACGCTGCTCTGGCTGCTGAACCACATCCGCGTGGGCATCCCCGAGCTCATCGTGCAAGTCCGCCACCACCGCCACACGCGTGCCTACGCCTTCTTCGTCACCGCCACCTACGAGAGGCGAGTCCCTGCCTCTGGCGGCCCCTCCTTCCTCGGCCAGCCACCCGGGATGCTCGGGACGGTGAGCCGGGCCCGCCCCGCGAGCCCACCTCCCTTGCCCTCCCTGCAGCCTGCTCCGAGGCGCGGACGAGCTGGGCCTGCGCAAGGCCGTCAAGGCCGAGTTCGGCGGAGGCACGCGGGGCTTCTCCTGCGACGAGGACTTCATTTATGAGAATGTGGAGAGTGAGCTGCGCTTCTTCACCTCCCAGGTGAGCCGCCCCGTCCCCTCCGCACGCGGCCCGCCCTGCGGGCTGCCCCGGCTCGCACCCTCGCCACTGCACCACCCTCTCCACCGCAGGAACGCCAGAGCATCATCCGCTTCTGGCTGCAGAACCTGCGAGCCAAGCAAGGCGAGGCGTTGCACAACGTGCGCTTCCTGGAGGACCAGCCAATCAGTGAGCAAGGCGGGGCCTGCCCTCCAATCCTGGGCTACAAGTTGGGCAGGCCTTTTAGAGATACTAACAGGGCAGGGAGGCGTGGCTTAGGCCCAACCAGTCGGGGCTTAGCATGCCCGCCAATCAGGGGCAGGGGCAGGGGCGTGACCCCCTCAGGGGCGGGGCCGACCGACCAATGAGTGGGTGGGCGTGGCTTGTGACTGGGTGGGGCTTAACCCAGGGCAGCCCCTGGCTCAGCCCCTTGACGGAGTCCGCCCTGGCTAGGGACAGGACCATGGACAGCAGCACCCCATGGCCTGTGCTGCGGCAACCTGGGGCCTTGGTTTCCCCTGTAGGAACCCAGCCGTCCCAAATTTACCTTTCCATGCCAGCCTCCTACCACTCCTTAGACATTCAGGCTACACTCA
The DNA here is from genome assembly GCF_000151885.1 of Dipodomys ordii. Classification (NCBI taxonomy): domain Eukaryota; kingdom Metazoa; phylum Chordata; class Mammalia; order Rodentia; family Heteromyidae; genus Dipodomys; species Dipodomys ordii. Next base: position 2,149,659 of record NW_012267324.1, read on the forward strand.
GGCCAAACAGTGTTTCATAAACACGGTGGCTGCGTATGGTGGTTGGCACATGCCTGTAATTCCACGGCTGAGGAAGATGAAGAAGAGGACGACTGACCCAGGCACTAGTTGCTCCCTCCTGTAATCCTAGCTACACAGGAGGCTGAGATCTGAGGATCACAGTTCAAAGACAGCCCGGGCAGGAAAATCCACAAGACTCTTTTCTCCAATTAACCACTAGAAAATCGGAAGTGGACCTGTGGCTCCAATTGGTAGAGTTATAGCCTTGAGCCAAAGAGCTCAGGAACAGCACCCAGACCCTGAGTTCAAGCCCCATGACTGACCAAAAAAAACAAAACAAGGAATAGCAAGTGTGTAGCCTAGGCTGCATACACTATTTCAGGCCAGCTTGGGCTGCACAAGGCCCTATCAAAAACAAAAGAAGAGAAGGTCTTCTGTACTCTTCCCTGCTCCTCCTGGTTTCTAAGGAGAGTTGGATATTTGTATCCATCCAGGATGTCCCTGCTGGGAAGAGCCGGGTCACAGACTGTGCCTCTTCCTTTGTTGGAGTGTGTGTGTGTGTGTGTGTGGGAAATTGGCCAGGACAGCAGCCTGGTAGAGGGCCAGGGGCTCACTGTGCTCCTGTCCCCACAGTCCCGGAGCTGGCTGCCCGTGGGATCATCCAGCAGGTCTTCCCTGTCCATGAGCAGCGCATCCTCAACCGCCTCATGAAGTCATGGGTGCAGGCTGTGTGTGAAAACCAGCCTTTAGGTGTGGCCTCAAGCTAGTAGGTGGGTTGGGGGAGGGGCAGTGGTCCCAGGAGGCAGGTAAAAGTGACTGGTTATCCCCCCCCCCATTCCTGGCAGATGATATCTGTGATTACTTTGGTGTGAAGATTGCCATGTATTTTGCGTGGCTGGGCTTCTACACTTCAGCAATGGTGTACCCGGCGGTCTTTGGCTCTGTCTTGTACACGTTTACAGAGGCCGACCAGGTACCTTGAGGGGACTGGGCACAGGTTGGGGGCCTCCTCCTCCCTGGGCCAGCTAGCCTAATGGCCCTGCTCTCTGCCACTCCCAGACAAGCCGGGATGTGTCCTGTGTGGTCTTTGCTCTCTTCAACGTGATCTGGTCAACACTGTTCTTGGAGGAGTGGAAACGGAGGGGGGCGGAGCTGGCCTACAAGTGGGGGACGCTAGACTCGCCTGGAGAAGCTGTGGAGGAGCCTCGTCCCCAGTTCAGGGTCAGTGTGGGGCTGAGTCAGGGTAAGGGAGGCTGTGCCAAGTGGGGTGAGGCCCGGTAGGTGTTGAATAAGGCTGCAGAGGAGTTCTGTGGGAAGGTGGAGGCCCCCCAAGAGCAGAGGTCTGGCAGAGGGAAGCAGATGGGAGGTTGGGAGGACGCCCGGGCAGTGGCAGGTCCCTGGCCTCAGGCCGGCCTGGCCCCTGCTTTCTGCCAGGGTGTGCGCCGCATCAGCCCCGTGACGCGGGCAGAGGAGTTCTACTACCCACCCTGGAAGCGGCTGCTCTTCCAGCTGCTCGTGAGCCTACCCTTGTGCCTGGCCTGCCTGGCCTGCGTCTTCCTGCTCATGCTAGGATGCTTCCAGCTGCAGGTGACCCCGTGTCCCCAGCCCTGGCCTTGGCCCGACGCCTGACCTCCCCCCCCCCCCCAGCTGAGGCTGCACACCTTGCCCTGCAGGAGCTGGTGCTGAGCATGAAGGGGCTGCCCCGCCTTGCCCGATTCCTGCCCAAGGTCGTGTTGGCCCTGCTGGTCAGTGTGAGTGCCGAGGGTTATAAGAAGCTGGCCATCTGGCTCAACGACATGGGTACGCCCTTGCTGCAGGGCCTGACTTCCTACCCTGGGGGGCGCCTGCTAGGGCTGGGGACCAGGGTGACCCCCTTCATGTGCCTCCTCCATCCCCAGAGAATTACCGGCTAGAGAGCGCCTACGAGAAGCATCTCATCATCAAGGTTGTCCTGGTGAGTGGCCACCGCAGGGCAGGGGTGGCAGGGAGGCGGGGGTGGCCGCCACCACCAGGGAGACCATGGGAGACTGCCTCCTGCAGTTCCAGTTTGTCAACTCCTACCTGAGCCTCTTCTACATTGGCTTCTACCTCAAGGACATGGAGCGCCTGAAAGAGGTGAGACTCCGGCCTGCCCCGCCCCAGTGCCCGCCTGGCGCCGAGGGCCCGGCCGTGCAAGGGGTCTAGGGCTCTGCAGCCCCTCCCCCCCTCCTCCATCCTTCTCTCCTCTCTGTCCGTCCGTGTGTCCTCTCTCTGCCTGTTGCCCCCCCATCTGTCCGTCCACCTGTCCGTCGGTCCATCCACAGCTCCTGCTCGTCCTGTCCCTGTCCCAGAGCCTTGAGCGGCAGCTGCGGGCTGTGCTGGTCCCGCTCGTGGCCCTGAGGTTACACCTGCTCCTCCTGTCCCTCCGGGTTCTCCTGCTCACCGCCCGGGCCCAAGTACGGGTGGGCAGTGGCTGCGCTTGGGGTGGGCACATGGAGCTGATGGCGCATGCGTGGAGGGGCTGGGCCCAGGACCCACACAGGCAGAAGGGGTCCGTGAGGTTTTGGGCCCTGGCTTCTGGTCAGCCAAGAGACTGTCTTCCTGTGCTGTGGGTGCCAGGCTGCGTACTAGGGCATCCGAAGGGGGGGGGGATGCTAGCATTGGGTGCTGTCCTCAGAGAGTGGGTGATCTGCCCTGGTGCCCACGGAGGCTCTCCACACCCTTCCTGCCCAGATGCTGGCCACACTGCTGATCACCCGCCAGTTCCTCCAGAACGTGCGTGAGGTTCTGCAGCCGCACCTCTACCGCCGGCTGGGCTGTGGCGAGCTGGGACTCAGGGCTGTCTGGGAGCTCCTCCGAGCCGTGCTTGGCCTCCTGAGCCTCCGGCGCCCAGCACACCACCGCCTGGAGCCCCAAGCCGAAGAGGGCGGTGGCGGGGGCCGCAGGTGTCTCAGCGGGGGCTGTGGGGCGCCGGAGGAGGAGGAAGAGGCAGTCATAGAGCGGAGGCCAGTGGGAGAGGGTGGGGAGGCCAGGGATGGGCCTGGAGGTGGCAAGGAAGAGGAGGAGGAGGACGACGAAGAGGAAGAGGAGGAGGAGGATGAAGACGAGGGTGAGGAAGGGGGCCTCCTAGACTGCGGACTCCGGCTGAAGAAGGTCAGCTTTGCTGAGCGTGGGGCTGGCCGCCATCGGCCTGGCCCAAGCCCAGAAGCCCTGGAGGAGGGGAGCCCCACCATGGTGGAGAAGGGGCTGGAGCCAGGGGTGTTTACACTGGCAGAGGAAGACGACGAGACGGAGGGGCCTCCTGGCAGCCCTGACCGAGATCCCCCGACCATCCTGCTTCGCCGGGCTGGGGGCGAGGGCCGGGATCAGGGACCAGACGGGGGCCCAGACCTGGAGCCTGGCTCTGGGGACTCTGCCGGGAGGCCCAGGAAGCAGAACCGGTCTTCATGGATTGACCCTCCCGAAGAAGAGCACTCACCCCAGCTCACCCAGGCCGAGCTGGAGAGCTGCATGAGGAAGTACGAGGTGAGGCAGGCACCCGGCCCGAGCGAGGGTGGAGGCCAGAGGCCTCTGCGTTGCTGAGTCAGATCCCAGGGAGCCCAGTGTGGTAGGAGGAGGAAGGCGGTCTGAGGGAGGAGGTGTGTGGGTCTGACGGCTAGCCACCTGCCCGCAGGACACATTTCAGGACTACCAGGAGATGTTTGTGCAGTTTGGCTACGTCGTGCTCTTCTCCTCAGCCTTCCCGCTGGCTGCGCTCTGCGCCCTGGTTAACAACCTCATTGAGATCCGAAGCGATGCCTTCAAGCTCTGCACAGGCCTGCAGCGGCCCTTCGGCCAGCGGGTGGAGAGCATCGGCCAGTGGCAGGTGGGGGCAGCAGCAGGAGGCTGAAGCCCAGAGGGAGCTGGGAGCTGAGGCCCACGGGGCCAGAGGCCTTCTAAACCCCCTGCCCCCCTGCAGAAGGTGATGGAGGCCATGGGCGTGCTGGCCATCGTGGTGAACTGCTACCTCATCGGCCAGTGCGGTCAGCTGCAGCGCCTCTTCCCCTGGCTGAGCCCGGAGGCAGCCATTGTGTCCGTGGTGGTGCTCGAGGTGGGAATGGCAGCTGGTGGCGGGAGCTGGGCACAGGACAGGGGGGTGGGGGTGGGGAGAGGGCGGGGGGGGTGTTGGCCAGAAGCCCACAGCCTCCTCTCTGCCCTCTGTAGCACTTCGCTCTGCTCCTCAAGTACCTCATCCACGTGGCTATCCCCGACATCCCAGGCTGGGTGGCTGAAGAGATGGCCAAGCTTGAATACCAGCGGCGGGAGGCCTTCAAGGTACGGAGCCAGCCGACTAGCGAGCTCTCACTTGGCTAGCGGGGCCTGGTCCCAGACACGGGTGATCGGATCCCTGGTGGGAGGGGAACCATGGGCAGCACTGAGCATGGCAGCCATGGGCTCAGTATCCAAGAGATCAACTAACCGCAGACTGAACGCATTCAAAACAAACCACTTCTGTTCTGAGCATGCACAAAATTTACTTATTCATTCCTGCTGCTAGGGAGGGAGCTCAGGGTCTCCAGCGGGGTAAGAAAGCCATCGCTCGAGCCACACGCCAGCCCTTTCAGTCTTTGTGTTTTGTTTCTGAGATAGAGTCTTCCTAATGCTGCCCAGGTGGGCTTTAAACTTGTGCTCCCCTGCTTCCACCTCCGGAGTAGCTGGGCTTAGAAATGTGTGGCATCACACCAGGGTTTGAGCTGAGAGCCTGTGCTTCTCAGCTAGCATCATACCATTTGAGCCATGCCTACACTCTGACTTTTTGTTGGTTATTTTGGAGATGGAGACTCATGGGCTTTTTTTGTTTGGGGCTGGCTTCAAAACACAATCCTTCAGATTTTCACCTCCTAAGTAACTAAGATTACAGTCACAAACCACTGCACCCAGCTTCTTTTCTTTTCTTCTTTTTTTTCTGTTGGTCATGGAGCTTGAACTCAGGGCTTGGGCGCTGTCCCTCAGCTCTTCAGCTCAAGGCCAGCGCTCTACCACGTGAGCCACAGCACCACTTCCGGTTTTCTGGTGGTTTATTGGAGATTAGAGTCTCACAGACTTTTCCTGTCTGGGCTGGCTTTGAACCTCGATCCTCAGATCTCATTCTGCTGAGTAGTTAGGCTGACAGGCGTGAGCCTCTGGCTCCCGGCCCAGCTTCTCTTCTTTTTGGGGTGATGGAAGCCGTTATGTTGCCCATGCTGGTTCCAAATAATCCTCCTCTTTCAGCCTCCCAAGTAGCTGGGACTAGAGGCATGTGCCACAGTGCCCAGTCAGGATGTTGTCCTTTTTTCTATAGGCAATACAGTGTAATAGCCTTTTCCCTTGTGCTTCCATTGTGTTCACGTAATCTCAGTCCTGTAGTGATGTCTGGAAAGTCTTTGCAGGCATCACACCATCTTATAGAAGGGACCAGAACATTTGTGTTTTGGCATTCTGCCTGACTGGGGCACAGTGATGCTTCCCAGGAGAGGCTCAGTCCACATCCCTTCCAGAACCACAGGAGCAGCCATGGAGCTCCCTGTAGGGTGGAACATTCTGGAATGTTCCGTGTGTGTGTACGCTGTCCATGGAGTCCCTAACTGGCAAATCAGCACTTTGAAACAGAGCTGGTCGGGCTGAGAAGGTGGCTCAGTGGTAGAGCGCTTGCCTTGCTTGCATGAGGCCCTGGGTTTGATTCCTCAGCACCACATAAGCAGAAAAGGCTAGAAGTAGGGCTGTGGCTCAAAGTGGTAGAGCACTGGCCTTAAGCTGAAGAGCTGAGGGACAGCACCCAGGCCAAGTTCAGGCCCCACCACCGGCAAAAAGAAAAAAAAAGATGAAAAAGAAACGGAGCTGGTGTGACTGAAACTTGATTTTTTAAAAATCTTTTTCCTTTTTTTGGTGCTGAGAGTGAACCTGTGTCCTCATGCTGGTAAGCACTCTGGACTGAGCTGCACCTCCAGCCCCCCAGTGTGTTTCCATTTTTTGTGGGGGTTTTGGTGTTTGAGCTCAGGGCTATCCTTTGCCTTCACCACCCCCTCCAGCCCAAATCCTAATTTTAATGGATTTACATTTATGTTCTCAGGCATGGTATGGTGAAGGTGGTGTGGAGGGACAGGCTAGGTTAGCACTCAGGAGGCCCCGGCCTGCCTAGCTATGGGACCAGACTCTATCTCAAAAAATAAATAAGAAATAAGTGTAAAACAAGGCAAGCAAAAACAACAAAAAAGGTAGGTAGGAAGAAGGAAGGGGGGGAGAGAGAGAAAGAGACAGACAGACAGACTGACTGACAGGGAAAATACGAATGAATTACCCTGACTTGGCCACCTGTCTGGGGGTTGGGGTGGTAGAACCTGCCACCCAGCCCTTAGGGTGGGGTGGGGGCTCCTGTCTCCCAGCGCCTGGGACCCCATCTCTGCCACCTGGGACAGAGGTGGTGGCCCCTGAGTATTTGTTTGCTCTCAGTTCCCAGAGAGCAGTGCCTTGGGTCCAGAGAGTCCATACAGATTCTAACCTTCTGGGGGTCCCCCAGGGTCTCCCCCAACCCCTTGCTGTGCAGGAGAGCCCCAGGCTCAGCTGTGGGGCTCAGACTGGCCCCAGCCACGGGGTGCAGAGCCCCCAACCCCGTGTGTGGAGGCCCCCACCTCCGCAGGGGAGTTCCACCCCATCCCCTGCCTAGGGACCCCCACTCCCACAGCCCACTCTTGACAGCCTCACCCTGAACCCGCCCCCGACCCCCACACCGCCCCCTTCCCACTCAGTCCCCTCTCCTGCCTAAACAGGGCCGCCCCACTTGGCCCCTCCCCTCGTGGCCCCTCCCTGTGGCCCTTGCCCCTCCCAGGCCTCGCCCCGCCCCCTCGCGTTGCCCCGCCCGGACACCCTTCCCCAACCCCGCCCTGAC
>NW_012267324.1:2156591-2157786 GCF_000151885.1 Dipodomys ordii
CCTGCCTGCCCACCTCTCCCGGGCACGTCTGATGCCCTCCTGCTCCACAGGTCCCACGCCTTCCCACAGCCCTGCCGTGTCGCTCAGCAACACAGGGAACCCAGCCAGGTCCACTGCAGTCTCTAGCACGTCTCGAGTAGTTCCCGGCTCTGGGGACACGATGGACACAGGCTTCTGGCCTGAGGAAGGAAGGGGACAGGGTAACCCATAGAGCTCCTCTTCCAGACAGACCTTTGGACAGCTCAGCCTCCTTGTCCTGGCCTCACCCAGACCCAGACCCAGGCCCTGCCCCACCTCTGACATACTGAGTAGGTTCACCAGGCTGCTCTTGCCCGCGTTGGGAGGTCCAGCAACCACCACGTGAGCCCCTGAGCGCAGCCTCTGCCCACGCCTGGCATCTTGCAGATGGGCGCCCAGTGCTGCCTCCAGTGCCCGCAGTTCACTGTCCGCTGCGTGTGGGGAAGGGGGTCAGAAGGGTCCTTGGGAGCTGAAGTGTCAGCCACCACCACCTCCCCAGGACACGCGAAGGACACACCTTGCTCCAGCACATCCTCCTCCAGGTTGTCATCCTCCCCAAAGTCGATGTAGGCCTCCACGTGGGCCAGAGCCTAGGGGGGCATCAGGACAGCTCAGGAGCCCCCACGCTGTCTCTCATGTGCCCCCGGCCCAGGTACACCACAGGGAGGGCTGGCACCGCCTGGTCCAGGGCTCCCGCAACCCCAGCAAAAGACGAGGTTGGAGGGTGGGGAACGGGGAAATGGAGTCTTGGGGGGCTTGCCTTGGTGACAGTGTCTGCCCAGCGGTGGCAGAGCTCGCCCAGCTCCCCGTCCAGCTGTCTCAGAGCTTGTCGCCGCTGCGCCTCGGTTTCTGCGTGGATCAGATCCGCCAGCCCCTCCACCTCCGTCAGGCTCAGCTTCCCATGGGCAAAGGCGCGGCGGGTGAACTCCCCGGCCTCGGCAGGCCGCAGCCCGGGGACGCTGCCTGAGGGAAGGCCGCGTGGGTCCTGAGACCCCCGCCCGGGCCCACGGGGAGAGCCGGGCCTCGAACCCAGCCGGGAACTCACCCAGGGCCTGCAGGACGCCGCTCACCACGGCCGGGCCGCCGTGCACGTGGAACTCCGCGCAGTCCTCGCCGGTGAAGCTGTGGGGACCTAGAGTGACAAGGAGAAGAGGTCGGGGCGGAGGCGGGCGCCGGG
>NW_012267324.1:2160261-2160679 GCF_000151885.1 Dipodomys ordii
GCTCGGTCTCCGGCCCCCCGGCCCTGTGCCTGACCCTCCCCAGCCCCCCGGGGAGGGACCGGCGCCCTTGGGGCGCCCACCCACTAAGGTGCCAGGACAGGTGAGGGAGCCCTCTGCCACCTGCCCGCCTCGCGGGGCCGCGCCCCCGGGCCGCTATGCAATCCGTTCAGGGAGGCCTTGGGGGCCGCCGCCCCGCACCCGCGCCCCTTCCCGGGGCGCCCCTTCCCGGGGGGCACCAGAGGTCGCAGCTGCAGTTCAGGGGTCATGGGTCAGAGGTCCTCCCCCCGCTGGGGAGGGGCCGTTCCCAGAGGCAGGGCGCCCCTAGACGCCCCAGGGAGAAGCAATAAGGCCCTCGGCGTGCCCGGAGGCCGGGAGGGCGCGGGGGTCCGGCGCGGGGCCTGCGGGGCAGCGCGGCCCC
>NW_012267324.1:2161095-2169849 GCF_000151885.1 Dipodomys ordii
CCGGCCCCGCCGGCCCCGCGGCCCGCCGTCCCCTCCCATCTGCCGTTTCCCTTCCCGCCGGGGTGGGGCGCAAACCCCGAGCCGATAGAAACACGGATAGGCGACTATTTATTTGTTTTTAATTTATTTTGTCATATTTTTGTAAAACGGCAGAAATGCAATAAAAAGTATATTTCAAGGGTCAGAGGCCAGAGCGGTGGGGGGGCGCCGGGGCCCCGGGGTGAACGAGGTCGGGGAGGCTGGGGCGCCCCGCGGGGGACAGGAGCGGGGCCGCGAGGCCTTGTGTTTGTCCTACGGTGTGGGACCAGCTGCAGGGTCGCTGGGGAGGCCGGAGGCCAGCAGCAGCCTGCACAGGGGCAGCGACGGGAAAGACGGTTTGGAGCAAGCGTGGGGTACTGGGTGCCCCGGGTGAGGGCATAGGAGACAAAGATGCTGGGGAGACTCAGGCGGGGACTGCCCGCTGAGGGAGGAGACAGGAGCGCACCCCCACAGGGCCAGCCCTGGGTGCTACCTGTGCTCCCCCCCCCCCGGGCCTTTGGGGTCCCACCATCCATCAATGCAGCAACACCGTGAGCCCGCCCAGGACCAGGCCAGCTCTCGGGCCCCAGGGAGCTCAGCCAACCCATCTCAATCTGTGCTGCACAAGCAAGGTCCACGTCTGGGACTTGGGGAGCCCACCTTACTGTGCAGACTGAGGGCACCTGGGAGGCGAAGTGAGCAGGAGCAGGCCCAAGGCGGACTGTACCACTGCTCCAGGCAGGGAGGAGGTGCCCCTCCCCAGCCATCTCCCAACACCCATGCTGAGTCACAGACAGCCAGTTGGTCTGGCTCCTAGATGAGCTGGGCTTGTGCCGGGATAGCCCACCAGTGCTGGCCACATCTGCATTATCTCTGCTGTCACCAAAAGCCCTGGGCCTCTGGGAGTAGCTGTTCCACGTTAGGTGTCTGACAGCAACCCAGCCCCACTTGGTAGTATCCTAGATGACCCCAGCTGTGCACTTGGCACCAGACTGTCTCGGGGTGACCTGGTCCTCACGCACACCTGCACAGGGGGGGCAGAGGGCTAGTCTTAGCAGGTCTTGGCCTTGAGCATGATGGCCACAGCAAGTTCAGGAGAGAATCCAGCTGGTCCCAGGGCCCCAGTGGGAAGGGACCTTTCCACTCCTCTCAGTGATGCTGACGATTTTCAGGGACTGTCCTCCAGGGCTGAGATGTGCGGAGCAAAGACTCGAGGTTGAGTAGGAAAGATCCTTTATTGGGGTAGACATGGAGCACGCACTAGTCCATGATAAATGACTTAAGAGGAATATCCAGAAGGGCCAGCTTCTCCCCTGCCTCTCAGTGAGGCCTGGGTACGGAATAGATCTTGGAGGACCTCAAGACTAGGCGGAGTCTGAGGCTGGACCGGTCCGGTGTGAGGGAAAAGGCCGCTCAGCTGTCCAGGGAGACCAGACCACGAGGCCTGGCCCCACCCCTGCCACCTGGCTGTAGCAGGAACCCTGGCCCTGGGCGCTCGAGGACACACTCCTGCTCTCGGGATGGGGGACCTGGGCAGGGGTGTGTGTGTGTGTGTGAAGACCAATGTATGTTGACAAAGCGTCTAATGACATCACACTTCTAAGGTCCCCTTTAACCACCGCTTGACACATGTCACAGCATAAATAAAAACTAAGGAAAATAAATACGTCGGCTCCTATGAGGTTGAACACGCTGTGGACGGCGAGGTGTGGGGGCCCTGGGAGGCGGGCAGGAGGCTTACGGGCGGGGGGTGGGTGGGCAGGTGGCAGGAGCTGGCCTGGGAAGACCCCCGGAGGAGCGGGGGTCCTAGGTGTCCTCGTGCATGTCCGGGCTGTCGGTCCGAGCCACCTTGCGGGGGGGCGCCGAGCTCTCCCCCTCCCCGTCCACCTGCTCCTGGTCTCTCTTCTTGGCAGCGTTCTGGGGCGGGGAAGGATAGCGCTGTGAGCCTCCACTGGGCTGAGATCCCAGGTATGGGTCCCAGCCAGGCTCCTGTGGCAGTATCTTAGCGCTGGTCCTGGAGCAGAGCACTGGGACCCAAGGCTGCGCTGGCCCAGGGCTTCCCCCATCAAGCCCTGTCCAGTGTCACCTCGGACCTGCGTCAGGTGACCAGGCACTGTAAGCAGAACTAACATAACTTCCACGACCAACACACGGCCTTTTGCCCCAACACCGAGGAGCCAACATCTGGCCAGAGGGAAGGAGCACTTGGGGTCCCTGGGGACAGTCCTGCCATGTCCACAGATCTCAGTTAGGTGCAGGGCTGGATTCTGTTGTTCGGTCCTGGGATCGGTCCTCTGAGCTCCCAAGCCCTGGAGCCCTGGGGCCCTGTGCCCAGAGCAAGTCCTCCCTGCACTGAGGCGTTCATCCCCTCCCAAACGGCTTGCGTCTTTATTTCCTTTTTAAAAAAATCCCTGTGGGGCTTGAACTCAGGGCCTGGGCGCTGTCCCCAAGATGTTTTGCTCAAGGATAGCACTCCACAACATTCTGGCCTCAGCTCCATTTCTGGTTTTCTCATGGTTAACTGGAGAAACGAGCCACATGGACTTTCCTAATCCAACTGGCTTTGAACCATGATCCTCAGACCTCAGTCTCCTGAGTAGTTGGGATGACAGGCCTGAGCCACTGGCTACAGCTTCTTGTTGAACCCTCTTCAAGGCCCCACGCTCTAACACCCCACCTCCCAACCTGTCCTGCCTCCTCCACTCAGAGCCTGCAGCTGCCAGTAGCTATGGCTGTCTGCGTGCCTTACCTTTTTGTCCCATTGCTGATGCAGGTAGCGCAGGAGGATGTTTGTCTTTTCTGTTACAATGACTACAGAGAAAAGACAGAGAAAGTGGCAGAAGAGGTGCAGGTAGCCTGACCTCCAGCTCAGACTCCTGGGAGGAATCACTTGCCCCTCCCCTCCTTTGCACTGATGGGCCTTTTTCTGTGTGTGTGTTGGTCTTAGGGTTTAAACTTTGGGCCTGGGTGTTGTCCCTGAGCTTTTTTGCCCCAGGATAGTGCTCTGCCACTTCAGTCATAGCTCCACTTCCAGCTTTTTAGTGTTAACCACCATCTTCAGATTCCACCTCTTTGGATGCCTCCCCATTAGGCCCGGGAAAGGTAACTAAACCAGAAAGCTGAGCTTGGCCCCTGGGCTGGGGAACCATCAGACAGTACTTACTCTGCTCAGATGGGTACTCCCGAGTGGGTAGGTAGACTGAGGGGCGCCGGTTCTGTGGAAGGTGTGGAAAAGGAGGGGTCTCAGTCCCTGCCATGATCTTGGAGGCCAGCCCCAGGCCTCACAGCTCACTGACGATGTCCCGCCCCAGAACACATACTTACCGAAGCTTTGCACACGGAGTCGGCATGAAATCGGCTAAAATTGCTTTTGTTGTACACAGGCAATCCTTTTAAGAAATCTGCCTGGAAGACAGGGAGACAGGGTGTGAGAAAGTAGTACTTAGCTGCAAGGCAGCATTGGGCCATGCTCTCTGGTCTCTTTGCCACACAAACTTTCTAGAAGGTACCTGTAATTGCGTCCCTGCCACAAGCACCCATTAACGGCCATGCGGAGGCACAGAGAGAATAGGCCACTGGTATGCAGCAGGGAGAAGCGCCGCCCGCCGCCCCCGAGCAGCCCAGGCCAAGGGGTGCTTATGCTCGGTTTGGGTGCAGGGCCGCTGGCTGTTCCCGGAAACCCCCCTCTGCCCGGAAACCCCCCTCTGACAAGGAACAAGGACACAGAAACATCTGAGAAGGTACATGGACCAGGAGAGCAAACAGGGCTTATGGAGTAGGAACCCAGCCATCTGGGTGTGGCACCTGAGAAAAGGCGTGTCCAAGCTCCTCACGGTCAAGAATGACCAGAAATCCAACCCCAGTGTGAACATGTTATCATCAGGGCAGGGATGGTCCAGAGCAGGTGCTGGCCTTGCTGCCCCTCTGCCTCATACCGGCCAGTGCTTGGCCAGCAGTGTTCACAGCCCCTGTGGTTCCAGGGGTCCAGCAATATAACCCAGGAGGTCCTCAAAAGTCCTGTTCAATCTATTCCTGCTGGTCAGGCCTGGGGCGGGAGGGGTGGGATAGTGGACAAAGGCCGGGTCTGCATGGGCTCCCCACAAGTGCTGCTGTGGGCCAGAGGGTTCCTAAGAAAGATGTCATCATGTGTCCCCATCATAAACACAGGATACCGAGGCAGAGAGGCCATCTGTGACTCATCTGCAGTCACCTAGTCCCAGACTTGCCCAACCCGGAGGCCAAGTCCTTGCTGTTGTGTGACATCCCTGAAAGCCAAAAGCTCAGAGCCCCGTGGGCTGCAAGAAGCCACAACTCTTGGGCAGTCGTCTACCCCTGAGGCCCAGACCTCCTGGGGAACTGCTGTCCAGACAACTTCCTCCCCACTCTCAATGGGGGAGAACTGTGTGTCAGCTCCCCTAGGGCCTGGCCTGTAGGCCTCCACTTCCCCTCCAGGAGACAGCTCTGCTGTGCCTGTGATTTACTACTTGGGAGCCAGTCCCCTCCCCCCAGGAGCCCGCCTTAGCCCAGCCAGCTCATAAGGCCTACCCCCCTACCCCCCCTGCTTGGCAGGGTTGCCCTTGGTCCGACCATGCAGCAGCTCCCTGGGCTAAGCCCCAGCCTGGTCCACAGGTGGTGCCAGGAGACCTGCACAATGCACGGGAAGCAGTTATGAGGTCATGGTTTCTGGAGGGTACCTCTGAGTCCTAGGACATGAAGGACAGAGGCCTTTGGGAGTTTGGGAGCCTGGGGCTGGATGCCCAGAGGCCGTGATGGAGAAGGGGCTCAGGGCCCTGTTCTGCAAGTCCTTGCACAGCCCTGGCCTAGGATAGCAAGCACCCTGTGGCTTCCTGCTACACACAGTCATTCATGTCTCTACCTGGAACAAACCCACCAACCCCCATCCCCCTGGTTTAAACCATTCCCACTCCTCATCTGTCCCCCAGCTGCTCATGCCCCTGTAAGGTCATCTGTCTTTGTCCATGTTTCCTCACTTGCTAGACTGGCATCTCCAAGAGGGTGCGGGTAGGGTGGGAAGACTCAACCCTGAGCCCCTTGCATGGCTTACAGGGGCCTGAGTGGCCAAACACCAAGAATTTGCAAAGCCCCGACTCCTGGACCCAGTCCTTACCCAGCCCTGCTGGCTAAGGGATGTGAGGGAAGAGACTTGCTGGAAGCAGTGGTCAGCAGAGGTCCTGACCCCCACTCAAAAATCTTACCTAAGCCATCCACTGCCTCAGCAAACACTCCAGAACTCCTGTGTTCCCATGCCTGTAGAGGTGACCCACCAGTGACCCCACTAAGCAAGATATGAACAACAACATGCTGAGGAAGCCATGCTCACAGGAGGAAGAAAGAACATCACGGCGAGGACTGCTGAGTACAATGGCCCCGAGGAAGCAGGAACATGGGTGTGAGGGGTACACGGCCAGTGGCTGGGGCTTGAAGAGGGTGTGTTTAGGAGATGAGGTCACAGAGGGGGTCAGGGTCTTGGGTGGAGGCCAGGAGCTGGGTCACCCTGGCAGCTGTGGTTTGACAGCTAGAAAGCAGTACCATCTGATTCACATCTTTAAAAACTCCTGGCCGGGATGGAGGAGGATCACCGGAGGGGTGGGGCCCACCTGCCCAGGAGGGGCGACGCCTGGCCAGGGCCGGGTTGTGGAGGCGGCTGGGGGGGGGGGAGGTGGCAGTGGCCAGCCAAGGATGGCACGTAGGCTCCGGGACCCACACACCAGGCGCGCACCGCGACACCTTCCTCCCGGGGAGGCCCCGGGGGTGGGCGACTCCCGAGGAATCGCGGCAGCCTGTGATGTCGCACTTCCTCCCGCGACAAAGCCCCGCACGGCGCGGGGTCCGGCCCCCTCCCCCGACCGGCCTCCCGAATCTTCCAGAACTCGACAGGCTCAGGCCCACCCACCGCACCCAGCGGAGCTGGCGGGGGGTCTCCGGAAATTTCCGGGGGGGGGACGGGAAGGAGAATCGCGACCCGGAAATCAATGAGTTGTCGGGGCCTGGGGCCCACTCGGGGTCAGGGGTCGAGGAGGGGGCGGGGTCAGCAGGAAGCGCACCGCTGGCGGGGACCGAGTCCCGGTAGCGTGAGGGGCGGGGCGAGGGCCGGGGGCCGGGAGGCGCGGGGGGAGCCGCGCGGGGTCCGAGGGGTATGTGGGTCATCTCGCTAAGCGGAAGGGGAGTCGGGTCCGGCGGCCGCCCTTACCATCTTCTGTTCCCGCCGTCGTCGCCTCAGCTGCAGCAGCCGCCGCCGCCGCCGCCGCCGCCGCCACAGGCGCCTCAGCTGCCGCCGCACAGTAACTTCCAGCCACCGCACAGCTCACGCTGATGGCGCCACCGCCCCTCCGTCATTGGCCCACCCGCTGGCCCCGCCCTCGCGGTGCGGAGCTCCTGCCTGACTTCATTGGACAGAGCCGGCAAACTTGCGCGGCTATTGGCCGCCGCGCCTCCTCCTTCATAGCCAAGCTCGGTTGAAGGAGCAAAACCCCGCCCGAGATTTGGAAGCGCTGGGAATGAGATCCGGAAGTGGACGGAGGCTTGGACCGCGAAGACACTTGGGAATTGTAGTTCACCACACCTGCCTGAAGGCTTCGCGAGCCTCTTCCCATAGTTTCATTGCGCTTTTTCAGACGGTGTCCAGCCAAGTTCTCCCGGTAATCCTGGAAGACGGGGGACTCAAAGCCACCACTCTTAACTCTTCTATCTGCTTCCTGCGACCTGGCCTGGCCCAGAGAGATTCAACAGCCCCTAGCAGCCTCTCTGAAGCAACCCGAGAGACATCTTTCCGGCCCAAGCAGCCTTTCCAGAACGTGTCATTGATCCACCTAAAAACCTCCGGTGTTGAGGTGGAGTTGTGGGTCGAGTGATCAAAGTGCCAGCCTTGAGTAAAAAAGCCCAGAGAGGGCTGGGAAGGTGGCTCAGTGGCAGAGCGCTTGCCTTGCATGCCTGAGGCCCTGGGTTCGATTCCTCAGCACCACATACGCAAAAAGAAAAAAGCCGGAAGTGGCGCTGTGGCTCAAGTGGTAGAGCGCTCGAGCCAGGCCCAGAGTTCAAGCCCAGAGAGTGAGTCCGAGTTTAAGCTGTTGTACTATCTGCATGTGCACATGCGCATACACGCACATCCACAAAGGTGTAAGTCGTGGGCTCTAGCTTCTGCGGAAGACCTCCCTCGTGGGTTTTCTCTCCCAAATAAAACCTGGGTGGGGGTAGGAAGGTGGAGTGTAGTTGTGGAGATGGGAGGGAAGGGATGGTAGGGGAAAAACAAGAGGAAGCACCAATACTTGATAAGAAATGTACTCATTGGGCTGAGAAGGTGGCTCAGTGGTAGAGCGCTTGCCTTGCATGCATGCATGAGGCCCTGGGTTCGATTTCTCAGCGCCACATAAGCAAAAAAGCTGGAAGTGGCGCTGTGGCTCAAGTGGTAGAGCGATGGCCTTGAGCTGAAGAGCTGAGGGACAGCGCCCAGGCCCCACAACCGACAAAAAAAAAAAGAAATGTACTCATTACCTTGCCCATGTAATTGTAACCCCTCTGTACAGTATCTTCACAATAAAAGACTTAGTAAACAAACAAAAAAACCTGCGCTGACATTGAACCATATCTTCCATGTGTCTGTGTCAGTCCTAGGACTTGAACTCAGGGCTTGGGCATGATCCCTGTGCTACCCCCCCCCCCCTGGCTTTTTGGTTGTATAATTGGAGGTAAGAGTCTTAGACTTTCCTGGCTGGGATCCTTGGATCTCGACCTCCTTAGTAGTTAGGGTTATGTGTGTGTGCCACTGCCGCACCCATGTGCTTTTTCTTTTCCAATGTTTAAGTTTCAACCGTTGTTTTCAGCATATTTAGATGGCTCCTGAAAAAACTGACTGAATTACCTTTGCACAGGTAATACAAACTTTAACTCCCAAGCTTACCTTGGCCCTCCAGTCTCCACCACATTGGTCCCTATTCAATCCTTCCTCCCAGACACTGACACTGCCTCCACTGGAGTGAAGGCGCTCGAGTCAGCGCCACGTCGAGTGCCTCCGCCCCCTGTTTAAGTCCAGGTGTGGACTCCACTCTCTTCCCCAAGGGCTTCTGCAGATCAGCTGCTCAGCAAGTGGATAACGGGCACCATTACTATCATTCAATAACAGCAAAAGGAGAAGCGCACAATCACTTTTTTTTTTTATAGGACCCAAGGGCCAAGGCCTTGCCCAAGGTCTTGCATGTGGACAATCTGAAAGCCTTAATTTTCCAAAACAGCACGAGTGGAAGTCTGATTATTAGCCGCTTAGTGATATTCTGAAGTTACGGTCACCGTTGGGGGAGTAGGAGGTAGGAGTTGCGAGTGGTCAGGCTGGCAAGTCCCTGGGGGGCAGGGTCGTTGTGCTATCCGGAGGCCGAGTGTCTACGTTCCGAACTCCTCAAAAGCGAGGTGGGGATTTGGAAGGCCCGACAGCGCGCTCGCACCTCGGGGCTCCACGGTCCACCCCAGCTGGGCGGCGTCGGGCGGCGTCGCTGCGGTCCGCGCGGGGAGGGCGCGGCGGGGCTCAGTGGCTCAGGGACTTGCGGCCCTTGAGCATGCGGCGAAGGATGACCTGGACGCCGGCCGCGGTGCGCAGGCGCCGCGCCCAGCCGTGCTTGTGCTTGCGTTTGGTGTTGCTCGGCTGGTACTCGTTCCCGCGCGCCTTGCCCCGGGCTGGCTGCAGCCATCTGCGGACGCAGAGCAACGCGAGACGGTCACCGGGGC
>NW_012267324.1:2169946-2184836 GCF_000151885.1 Dipodomys ordii
CTCCGCGCCCCGGCTCCCCGGCCCCCAGCCTGGCCCGGCCTTCCGCGTGGGCCTTACCTGCCCCCCAGCAGCGCCGCAGACCTACGGAAGGAGGCCAGAATGGATCCACTCCAGAGAGCCATGTCAAACGGCGGGTCACGCGGGCCCCTCAGGGCCCGAGGCCGGCACAGTTCCGGGACAAAGCCTTCTGGGAGATGTAGTTTCACCTTCCCAGATTGCCGCCGGGCAATCTGGGAGCTGAAGTTCCACAGCTGCCCATTCCCTCCGTCACAGCTCGCGCGTAGTGCCCTCCATGGACTGCAGTTCTCCTGACGACCAGCAGGGGGCGGCGGGTGAGTGGCGCCTATTCGCCGCAGCCTGCGCGTGCGTGGGCAGCGACGTGTCCCGCGGCAGCTGGGAGTTGTAGTCCCTTCGGTCGACCGCCGTGGGAGGCTCAGGGTGGCGGCGGCGCGGCTGGCGGCAGTCACCGGAAGTGGCTTCTCGCCAGCCAGCCGCAGCCGGGCAGGTGGCTCGCAGCTGCCGGGCGGCCGGGCTGCGGACACGGCCAAGTCTCCTCCCCTTGGCCGGCCACCAGGAGGCCGGAGGTTGGAGCTGGTGGGGTGTCCTTGAGGGAGTCCAAGTCCTTTCCCCCTCTTTTCTTCCTTCCTCCTCCCCCTCTCTCCCCCCTCTCTTCCCCCTCCCCTCCTTTCCTCTCCCTCGCTCCTCCCCCTCCCCTCCTCGTCCTCCTCCTTTCTTTTCCTTCTTTTTTCTTCTTCCTTTGCTGGGGCTGGAAATCAAGGCCTGGGTGCTGTCCCCCATCACCGCGCCACACCGCCACTAACGGCTTTCAGTGTCCCTTTGTCTCATGGGCTTTCCTGCCCAGGCCAGAGCCCAGTCTCCTGAGCGGCCAGGATTACAGGTGTTCAGTTGTAAGTCTGTAAAACTTACAGATGCAGCTTGCTCTGGGCTATTTTGTCTCCCAGTCGAGCCCTGGAGGAGTTTTTCAGAGTTCCTCTGCAAGCATGCGGAACTCTCTAAGTGTTCTAAATGTCAGCCACCCTCTCCTCACCACCCAGTCTCCTTCCGTCCTTTAGAACCTCCTCCCAACCCTGCCCCTCCCTGGGCTGACCGCAGGGTGGGCCTCCCTTCAGACTTCCAGACAGCTTGGAGTGGGGCAGTTCCAGATGGGGGGAAAGACCAGGCTGGAAGCTGGGCGCCCCTGTCACATCTTAGTGTGGGGCTGGCCTAGGAGCCCTGGGAACATTCGCCGAATGTGTGGAGCACCCTGAGTACAACCCACCACCCTCTGGCCCACTCGGTGCCCCAGGAGGCTACAGATTCAGCAAATGGTGGCTGCTTGGATGGAATCCAGCTTTAGCAGCAAAGGTCAGGCAATGAGAATAGGCAGGCAGCAAGGAGCTATTCTCTCGTCCGCTGATGCCCACTGAGCAGTCAGCCACCAACACAGCGACCCCGCGCGTGCCCAGAGCGGGACAGTGCGGCGACCCCGCGCGTGCCCTGAGCGGGACAGTGCGGCGACCCCGCGCGTGCCCTGAGCGGGACAGTGCGGCGACTCCTGAGCGGGACGGTGCGGCGACTCCTGAGCGGGACGGTGCGGCGACTCCTGAGCGGGACAGTGCGGCGACCCCACGCGTGCCCTGAGCGGGACAGTGCGGCGACCCCACGCGTGCCCTGAGCGGGACAGTGCGGCGACCCCACGCGTGCCCTGAGCGGGACGGTGCGGCGACTCCCAGGGCCGTGCCCGCGGCTTGGGGAAGAGGTTTGGCCGAGGTCGGGGCAGAGCTGGCTCCCTGCTCTCCCTGGAGGGTGGAGGGAGTCTGCTTGTGAATGGCGGTTCCGTAGCACCCCATTTCCAGGACTTTCTATTTGAATAACAATCCCCTGGACTCCGCAGCTTTGGGCTCAAGTCCTCACCTTGCCTCATCGCGGTGAGCTTCAGTTTTCCTACCTGAACTCGCAAAGGTCTGGGTGCCTGTGTTTTTACTGTGGGAAGGGGGTCAGGGCGGTCAGGGCCGCGGCCTCCGCGGGCTGCGAGGCCTTGGCGCAGGCCCAGGCCCGGTCCCCACCCCCATCTCCCTAAGCCTTCGAGGGGGCGGGGCTGGGGCCCACAGAGCCCGCCCTCGTCCCCGGGCTCGGATTCTGGTTGGACAACTATCTAGGGCAAGCCAGTTCTCAGCTGTGATAGGCTAAAATGTCCGTCTGTCAGGCAGCGGCCCCGCCCCTCTGGAGGGATTTAAAGGGCTGCTGGTTCCGACGCTGCGGGATGGCGCCGCGCTGACGGCTCGGTGTCAGCGCTCGCCCCGTCCGACCCCCGCCACCATGTAAGCGGTGCCCGCCGGCCGACGCCTCTCCGCGCGGGTCCCCTGCGCCCTGCCCCGGGCCCGGGCCCCTCCATGAGGTAGGTGAGCGGGAGCGGGCCGGGGAACCGGAACGTCGGGGCTCCCGGGCCCCAGCCTCAGGCCGGGTCAGTCCACAAAGCCCGCGTCGGACTCCTAGGAAGCCACGGAGCCCCAGTGCCCATCCTCATTGTGGGATCTCAGGCGTTCGGAGGCCGGGGTCGGCCCGGGTACGGGGGAGACACCAGGTGGGGCCCGGCCGCCTCCCCCGCAGCCGGCCTCCTCCCCGGCCCGCCGGGCCTCCTTCCCGGTGCCCTCGGGCCCCTGCAGCAGCCGGGTCTTTAGCGGGCACCACCATGGCGGGAGGGAGAATGAGATGGGCATAATCCCCAGGTCTGAGACAATGGGGGTGTGCTACCTATCCCCCCTGAGTTATGTAACCGCCTGGGGTTGCTATGGACACGATGGGGGAGGTCAGGGAATGGATGCCCCCCCGAGGACAGGCGAGGCCTGCCTCCATCCCACCCCCAGCCTCTCATAACCTAGGCCGCTAAGGGGTGGTGGTGCAGAAGGTAGCCTCCTCAGGGAGGTTCTGGGCCTCATTAGGCCCTTGGGTGAGGGACGGGGTGAGGGACGCCGGCCGGGCAGGTGGGTTAGGCCTTCTGCAGCCCTGTCCTCAGCCCTCTTTCCAGAGCCTCAGCCTCATTAGTCAGGGTGACAGATGCCGGGAGCAGGGGCTGACAGGGGCTTACTTGTTCCCGTTAAAAGGCCCTGGGCTGTGTGTGTGTGGAGGAAGGGGTTAGGAGGCCCAGCCCTGCCGTGTAGCTGTCTCCAGGGCCCGGCCACATCTGGCACTGAAGCCTCCCTGCCTCACGCCATCTTCACATACTCCCTGTGATCACCTGTGCAGCCAGCCCAGGCCATGAAGGGTGCCCACCACCAGCAGGTACTGCCCAGATAGACAGTCCCCAGTGCCTCGGCTGGCTGCCTGTGGCCTGGAAGGAACATCCCCTTAATTGGACCCAGGTTGAGGGAGCGGGTGCTGCAGGTGGAGAACTAACATGTCCACTCCCTCGAGCTGGTCTCTGCCCCTGCTCACAGGACACAACATGCTGACGGGGGTGACCGATGGTTTCTTCTGCTGCCTGCTGGGTGCGCCCCCCAATGCCGTGGGGCCGCTGGACAGCGTGGAGTCCAGCGATGGCTATACCTTTGTGGAGGTCAAGCCTGGTCGTGTGCTGCGGGTGAAGCATGCTGGGCCCGCGCAGGCCCCCACACCACCACCAGCAGCCTTGGAGGGGGCCCATGGGGACAGATCTGGCTTGGTCCGCTGCCAGCGCCGCATCACCGTGTACCGCAACGGGCGGCTGGTTGTGGAGAACCTGGGCCGGGCACCCAGGGCTGACCTCCTTCACGGGCAGAATGGCTCTGGGGAGCCGCCGGCTGCCCTGGAGGTAGAGCTGGCCGACCCGGCCGGCAGCGACGGCCGCTCCAACCCTGGCAGCGCGGGCAGCGGCGGGCGGCGGCGGCGGGCGAGGCGCCCCAAGAGAACCATCCACATTGACTGCGAGAAGCGCATCACCAGCTGCAAGGGCACACAAGCCGACGTGGTGCTGTTCTTCATTCATGGTGTTGGTGGCTCCCTGGCCATCTGGAAGGAACAGCTGGACTTTTTTGTGCGCCTGGGCTACGAGGTGGTGGCACCTGACCTGGCTGGCCACGGAGCCAGCTCTGCGCCCCAGGTGGCCGCGGCCTACACTTTCTACGCCCTGGCCGAGGACATGCGCGCGATCTTCAAGCGCTATGCCAAGAAGCGGAACGTGCTCATCGGGCATTCCTACGGGTAAGAGCCGGGCCCGGGACCGCAGTGGGAGGGGGCTGAGACTGACTGCTGGTGACATTCTTGAAAACTCTCATTGGGCCGGTGGCCTGCCGTGATTCAGCGGCAGAGTACCGTGTGTCCAGCCCTGAAAAGGGTTCTCTTTCTTTTTCTTTCTGCTAGTTCCAAGGCTATGTGCTTACTAGAAAGGCTCTGCTACCCAAGCTACAACCTAGCCAAAAAAATAAAATAAATAAAATAAATAATAATTACTTTTCCCATTGAAATCTACAAGCAGACAAGGAATCCTGCAATAGTGACTACTGCCCCAGTTACCCCAGTTAGTAATATTATTTATAATTATTTTTTGCTGTGTGGCCCAGACTGTCACTATACCCTTCAACGTATTTTGGGGTGCAGGGTGATAGTTTGATGCATGTGTATAGTGGGTCCTGATTAAGTTGGGGTCATAAACATTTCACCCCTTGCAGTTCTTCTTGTAGTCCCAGTTTCTCAGATGGCCAGTGTGGGATAGATTCTTGGCCAGCCTGAGCAGTACAGTAAAAGCTTTGTCTCTTTAAAAACCAAAGTATGTACTTATGTGCACACACAGCTGCATAGTTGTGACTTACTGTCACCCACCATTCTGTTCTGTAGAGAATTCACTGCAGCATTCACTCACTTCCTTTTGGCGTGGGTACTAGGGCTTGAGCTCAGAGTCTTTCCCTGAGTGTTTGCACTCAAGGCTGTCATGCTACTACTTGAGCCACAGCTCCTCTTCTGGCTTTTTGATGGTTCATTAGAGATAAGAATGTCACAGATCGGGCTGGGAAGGTGGCTCAGCGGTAGAGCACTTGCCTTGCATGCATGAGGCCCTGGGTTCGATTCCTCAGCACCACATAAGCAAAAAGAAAAAAGCCGGAAGTGGTGCTGTGGCTCAAGTGGTAGAGCGCTAGCCTTGAGCTGAAGAACTGAGGGACAGCGCCCAGGCCCAGAGTTCAGGCCTTATGACCGGACCCAAAAAAAAAAAAAAAAAGAATGTCACAGACGCCAGGTGCTGGTGGCTCCCGCCTGTCATCCTAGCTACTCAGGAGGCTGAGATCTGAGGATCTTGGTTCAAAGCCAGCCCAGGCAGGAAAGTCTGTGAGACTCATCTCCAATAAACCACTAGAAAACTGGAAGTGGTGCTGTGGTTCAAGTGGTAGAGCACTCGCCTGGAGCTGAAGAGCGCAGAACAGCACCCTAGCCCAGAGTTCAAGCCCCACAACCAACCAAAAAGAAAAAAAAGAATGTCACAAACTTTTCTGTCCAGCTGGCTCAGAACTTCAATCCCCAGATCTCAGCCTCCTCTCCCTGAATAGCTAGGCATGAGCCATCTGTGCCTGGTCTCCCTTTTTTTTCCTTTCTTTTCTTTTTTCTTTTTTTTTTTGTGAGTATGGCCCAGGGAGCGTTAAAGACCTTGAGGTGAGTACAGTTACACATCCTGGATGAGGAGACAAGTTCAGAGGTTCAGCAACTGTATGAGGGCTCACAGCAAGTCCGAGACACAATCATGTTAGCTGGGTTTTGCATGTGTCTGCCTTTACCATAAGGGTCAGCTATCCCCCACCCCTCCCCTCACTCCCTGCCCTCCTTCCCTTCCCTCTGCCATTCTGCTGGGCACAGAACTCAGGTCTTTGCATTTGCTGGGCAATGGCTTCACCACTGAGTACCATCTCAGCCCCAGCGTGTTTGTCTAACCAAGTTGTTCGCCAAACCTTTGATAATAAAAAAATTCTTACCCTTTGTGGGAGATGGGGTAGGGAGTGTGTTGGGCCACCCAACATATGGTAACATTAGGTGTCTGGGCTGGGAGCTGGCTGGATGGTGCTTGACTTTCACCCCAGTTCTGGAAGGCTGAGGCCACGTAGGCAGATCTTGTGTCAGCCAGGTGTTGATGGCTCTGGCCTGTGGTCCTGTTACTCAGGGGATTGAGATCTGAGGGCCAAGACTTGAAGCCAGCCTGACAGAAAAGTCAAAAGGTCTCTTACCTCTAATTCACCAGCAAACCCTGACTGGAGGTGTGGGTCAAATGGTGAAGGGCTAGTTAGGAAAAACCCAGACAGGAGCTTAAGGCCCTGAATTCAAGCCCTAGTACCCATACAAAATAAAGGAAGACCCTGTCTCACAATGAAACCCAACCTGTAAGACCACAGTTGTGGGTAGTCAGAAGACACCCCACCCTCAGCCCATCAGATGCTTGCGACCTAGAGGGAGGAGTTTTTAGCTCCAAGGGCCTGTTGGAGGGGAGGGAAAGGCATTGGTCCAGCATCACCTGTGGTGTCTGACCACCTCCCCTGACCTTGTGTCCCTGGGCAGCGTCTCTTTCTGCACATTCCTGGCTCATGAGTACCCAGATCTGGTACACAAAGTGATCATGATCAATGGCGGGGGCCCCACGGCCCTGGAGCCCAGCATCTGCTCCATCTTCAACATGCCCAGCTGCGTGCTGCACTGCCTATCACCCTGCCTGGCTTGGAGCTTCCTCAAGTGAGTACTCCACTGCCGTCCAAGGACCGAGTTCAGGACTGAGCAGTCTCCCGAGCTCTGTGCGTGTCGGTGTGTGTGTGTGGGGGGGGTGCTGTGGTTGGTGGCACTGCGGCTGGTGGTAGTGTAAGGGGACATCTTGGCCTGTCTGGCATAAGCGGCTTCAGCAGTATCTTTCCATCGCCAGGGCTGGTTTTGCCCGCCAAGGGGCCAAAGAGAAGCAGCTACTGAAAGAGGGAAATGCATTCAACGTGTCATCCTTTGTCCTGCGGGCCATGATGAGTGGCCAGTACTGGCCTGAGGGTGACGAAGTCTACCATGCTGAGCTCACAGTCCCCGTCCTGCTTGTCCATGGCATGCATGACAAGTTCGTGCCCGTGGAGGAAGACCAGCGCATGGCTGAGGTAGGAGGAGGCACCGGGCCTCGCTCTCAGGCCCTAGGGCTTGGCCTCCAGATATGTGTGGTTCCTGTACCCAGAGGGCTTCAGCGTGGGGGGTGGCCCGGAAGTGCTGTGGTTTATGGCTGGGGTTGATCTCTAGACTGTTTCTGGGTGGGCTAGGTCCATCCGTATGGCTCTAGTTTGAACTCTGTCATCTTGGGAAGCGT
Organism: Dipodomys ordii; assembly: GCF_000151885.1. NCBI lineage: Eukaryota > Metazoa > Chordata > Mammalia > Rodentia > Heteromyidae > Dipodomys > Dipodomys ordii. The sequence continues at coordinate 2,177,235 of NW_012267324.1, forward strand.
AAGATCCAGAGTCAAAGGTACAATCAAGAAAGCGGTGCTTCCCTGGTCAGATGTGAATAGCTGTACACTGTCCCAGCTCAGGGGAGCAGATTTCACAGCTGAGCATTTATAGAAAGGACTAAGTAACACCTCTAGCTCTGAGAGAGGCGGGACACAAGAGCTTCAGGGATTCTCAGCGTCCCGGATGTCTGCTGTAAGTGGTTCTGCTAGCCAGGAGACATTTCCTGGTGTCTCTTCGGTGGGTGGAGGCCAGAGGTGCTGCTCAGCACCTCACAGCGCCCAGGATGCCCCACCTCAGCGACCCATCCCCAAGTTTCTGTGTCCTCAGCATGACAAGCTTGTCTGTCAGTCTGAGCTTCCCATCAGTGGGTGACTTTGCTCTCTGGGACATGTGGCAATGTTTTTTTTTTTTTTGGGGGGGGGTTGATTACTTTAGCTACTGACATCTAATAGGCCAAGGCCAGGGTGCTGTGAACCCTCCTGCAGTGCACAGGACAGATCCCACCCAGAAGTTGAGACAGGCTGAGTCTGAGAAATCCTCCTGTGGGCAAAGGCAGAGTACAGGTGTACCTATGGGCTTCTGCACGGTGTGGGGCCTCCCCCCTCCTCTTCCCTTCCTCCCCTCCCTCCTCCTCCTCCCATCGTCCTCCTCCTCCTCCCTCCTCCCCCTCCCTCCTCTTCCTCTCTCTTCTCCCTACCTCCTCCTCCCCTCCCCTTCCCTTCCCCCTCTCTCTCCTCCTCCCCTCCCTTCCTCCTCCCCCTTCCCCCTCCCTCTCCTGGGGGCGGCCTCAGCTGCCGGTGGGTGGGCAGACCCGGGAGGCCCCAGGTGCCGCCCTGAGCCCTGCCTGCGCCTGCGCAGATCCTGCTCCTGGCCTTCCTGAAGCTGATCGACGAAGGCAGCCACATGGTGATGCTGGAGTGCCCGGACACGGTCAACACGCTGCTGCACGAGTTCCTGCTGTGGGAGCCCGAGCCCTCGCCCAGGGCGCTGGCCGAGCCGCCGCCCGAGCCCGCCCAGGAGAAGTAGCCCGGGGCCAGCGGGGCATCTCGGTGAGCAGAGCCTGGCCCGGCGGACGGGCCGAGCCGGGTCTGCAGCCGCAGCGCGGGGCAGGGCAGCCCGGCACCCGGGTGGGCGGGGCCAGGCAGGGACACGCCCCAGGCAGACATTCCCCTCAGTGGCTGGGGACAGGCCCATAGATCCGACCACACCCCAATGGGTGTGGCCACGCCAGGGGCAAACCCGCAGGTAGGCGGAGCCAGCAGGCCACGCCCCCAGCCCGGCAGGGTGGGGCCTCTGGGAGCTGGGGTCAGCCAAGACCTCTGGGAAGGACAGCCTTGTACAGAACCCTCCGCACCCCCTCGCCACGGCCGAGGCCGGCCCACCCCACGCTGTCTTTGGTGTCACCCTTGGGGTCTCCTCCCATTGCCTGCGACCCCACCCGCCCCCAATTCCTTGGCGCTGGGAACTGTTGTTATCCTGGGGGGCCCTGGGGAAGGGTCTGGCACCACCGAACCTGCACATCTCAAGTTGTAACTCAATAAAAAGAAGTGACAATCGGAGCCTCCAGGCCTGTGCTGGGTGACCTCAGGAAAGGGTCTTCACACCCCCCCCCCCTTCCAGCGTTCTCTTCCCTTCTGCAGCCTGGGCTGTCTGCTCCCTCCCCTCAGCTGGCCTGGCCTGGGCAGGGTTCCTGTGTCCAGGGTGAGCTTCCGGGCCCTAGCCCAGGGGATGCACCAGAGATGAGGAGCTTTGTCCTGTTGCACACACCAGGCCCTGGAGGCTCAGCAAGACCGGCAGCCAGCCCAGGCCCAGTCCAGAGTCTGCACCCCTGATCACCAGACTACCACTCTCCACATGCTACCTGCATCCTGATCACCAGACCACCACTCTCTCCACATGCTACCTGCACCCCTGATCACCAGACCACCACTCTCCACATGCTACCTGCATCCTGATCACCAGACCACCACTCTCCACATGCTACCTGCATCCTGATCACCAGACCACCACTCTCTCTACATGCTACCTGCACCCTGATCACCAGACCACCATTCTCTCCACATGCTACCTGCACCCTGATCACCAGACTACCACTCTCCACATGCTACCTGCACCCTGATCACCAGACCACCACTCTCTCCACATGCTACCTGCACCCCTGATCACCAGACCACCATTCTCTCCACATGCTACCTGCATCCGATCACCAGACCACCATTCTCTCCACATGCTACCTGCATCCTGATCACCAGACCACCACTCTCCACATGCTACCTGCATCCTGATCACCAGACCACCACTCTCCACATGCTACCTGCATCCTGATCACCAGACCACCACTCTCTCTACATGCTACCTGCACCCTGATCACCAGACCACCATTCTCTCCACATGCTACCTGCACCCTGATCACCAGACCACCATTCTCTCCACATGCTACCTGCATCCTGATCACCAGACCACCATTCTCTCCACATGCTACCTGCACCCTGATCACCAGACCACCATTCTCTCCACATGCTACCTGCATCCTGATCACCAGACCACCATTCTCTCCACATGCTACCTGCATCCTGATCACCAGACCACCATTCTCTCCACATGCTACCTGGGCACAGCCCACCTCTGGTTCCCTGAGATCTGAAGAGGGTGAGGAGGAAGGAGGAAGACCGTGTGAGGCAGGCTCACCCAAGTCCCCAAACAAAACAAGCAACTTGCCCAGCTCCTTCCCCCTCTTCATGCTCTCTACTTGTATCTCCCTGTTTCTTCTCCCTTCTGGTTCCTGGAGTTTCACTCTCTATCCCTGCTCCTGCAGCCCTCCTCCACCCCTCCCAGAGCCCATGCCATCTCTCTGCCCACCCTCCCCAGTCTTTTTTACTCTTCCCCAGTCTTACAAATCCACTTGGTTTTCCATGTTTTTCAGCAAGATGTAAGAATCAGTAAACTTTCAATATATCAACAATGGAGATGTCTAATCCTGGAACTCAGGGCCAGGGCCAGGGCCCTATCCCTGAGCCTCTTTGTGCCCAAGACTAGCACTTGATCATTTGAGTCACAGCTCCACGTGGGGCTTAAACTCTGGGCCTGAGCACTGTCCCTCAGCTCTTCAGCTTAAGGCTAGCGCTCTACCCCTTGAGCTACAGCGCCACTTCTGGTTTTCTGGTGGTTTATTGGAGATGACTCTTACGGAGGGCTGGGAAGGTGGTTCAGTGGTAGAGTGCTTGCCTTGCATGCTTGAGGCCCTGGGTTCAATTCCTCAGCACCACATAAGCAAAAAGGAAAAAGCCGAAGTGGTGCTGTGGCTCAGGTGGTAGAGCACTAGCCTTGAGCTGAAGAGCTGAGAGACAGCATCCAGGCCCAGAGTTCAGGCCCACTACCGGCCCCCTCCCCCCCAAAAAAAAGTCTCATGGACTTTCCTGCCCGGGCTGGCTTTGAACTGTGAGCCTCAGATCTCAGCCTCCTGAGTAGCTAGGATGACAGGCATGAGACACTGGCCCTGGCACCACTTGACTGAAGATGAAGATGAGTGAATCACCAACACCACTGGGTGCTTTGTATGTGGGAGTACCATGGTGTCCAAACCTCGATGGGGAATGCACCACACAGCAAGATTTCCACTGGGCATCTTACTCCTGGAAGAGCTGTTTCCAATGGTGCTTTTATTGCTAGTTTTAAGTGCAACTATTAGTGAGAGAATGTGAGATATTGGAATACTGGGCAGTGCCAGGGTTCACCCCTAAGCTACGTCTAGACATCTCTATCTAGCTTATAGTGAGTCCTTCCTCTGCAAATGGCAAGATGTTGTTTTGGAAGAAGTACAGCTAAGTTAGATGGGACCATGAAGGCTCAGGAAGGTGCCCCTGAGTGTGGTTGAAGTTGCTTTATAAAGATCTACTTAGGCCACCCAGGAATGCAATGTTTCTATCAGTCTTGGGCCAAGGAACATTGATTTTGATGTTTTTTTGCTTCATTGCTGGCCTGTCTTGTGCATGTTCTCTGCAGGGACCTCTGGAAATTCCGGCCTGATGCCTGGGCTGAGATGGACAGGACATGTAGAGGTGTGAAGCACGCATCTAATGTTTGGAATGGAAAGATTTCATCTGCCATTCCCTTTGGTCCTGGCAGGATCTTGGGGTGTGGAGAATCAACCCTGTCAACCACTAACCCTTTCAGGAACAAGTACAAGTTTCAGTATCCATGCCACAGGAGCCACACCCCCATCACGTCACAACCGTCCTTGGTGGGTGTGTCCAGGTGCTAGCGCTTGAACTCAGGGCCTCTTGCTGTCCCTTGTCTTTTTCACTCATCTGGTGCTGTATCACTTGAACCTTGCTGCTACTTTTAGCTCCCTGCTGGTTGACTGGACACGAGTCCATATCTCAGACTGAGTAGCTATGAAGGGTGAGTCTCCGGAGTAGCTAGGATAACAGGCATGAGCCACCAGGGCAGGCCTTAGCTGTACTTCCATTCAGCTCTGCATTTTAACCAGCATTTGGTTGCAGCAAATGCACTCTATGCTTGGCCTCCTTTTGCAGTCTTCATGATGCTGTGATACCTGTTCAGAAGGTCAGGTCTGCTGTGCTGTACTCACTGGAGGGTGAGGGTCAGGGCCGGTGGTAGGGCCTGGTCACTGCATTTCACACTGTCCTACCCACTCAGCTCCTCCAGAGCCCACCAGCTCCCCTTCCACCTGCATCACCAGCTGATCACCATCATGTCTTTATTGAGTCCCCTGAAGGACCCCTGCTAGGGCCCACACACAGCCCATACTGGCTCAGTCCCAAACAGGACCAGAGTGACCTCCGCCTGTGCCTGGGAGGTGACAGCAGGCCATCCAGGAAGACAAGCAGTGAGTGCTCCTTCCAGTTCCTCCCACGACGGGGAACTCAGGGCCACGCGTTGGCCTGTGTGTGGTGGGGTGGGATGTCTTTGGCCCCAGACGTCTGCACGCCCACTCTCCTCTGGGCTGCCAAGGGTGTAGGGTTAGCCATAGGCCTGGATGTCCAGAGGCCGCAGCTCTCGCTCCCCTTCAGCAAGGAAGACCAGGAGGGCACGATGCAGCAGGTGAACCCCCAGGCGCCGGCGCCGAGAAGGTGGCCAGCTCGCCACCACTCCATAGTAGTGCCCTTGTTTCTGGTTGGTCAGCCTCTGGATTCCTGGAGACAGGGGGAGGGGGGTCACAGGGGTCACCTGGGGGTCTCTACCAGCAAAAAAATGTGACAGGAAACATACTGTGGATGCCTTTAAGTGAAGACAAACAGGGAGCAGCTTACGTGGAGGCACAGGCACATTGCGGTGCTCAGCGACTGCTTTACTGACTGTGTAGATGAGCAACTCACAGCCCTGACAGGGGAGGGGGTGAGGGAAGGGCACATGAAATGCTCTTCCTGTGACCTTCGCCCCACAGGCCAGGCACCCACCTAGGGCATCCAGGAGACACGCCTCTCTCGTGTACGCCTCCACAGCCACCACGTGCTGGAAGCAGTGCAGGGAGACGACACCGCGGCCACTGTCCCAGATGTCCAGGATCTGCCTCACCTTGGGGCAGGCCTAGGGGCCGGGGCAGGGTCAGGGTCACAGGTTGGTTCCCCAAAGCCTGCCCAAGCCTGGCTGCCTGAGCCAGACCCTCATCCTTCTTCTCACTTGTTTTCTTGGCTGCCCTCGATACCCAAGGGCCTCCCGGAGGTGAACATCTGGCCGGGTGCGTGTCCCCTTGCCCACGTAGAAAATGGCTCGGACAAAAGTCTGAAGGCGCTCAGCCGGGGTCAGTGAGAAGGCTCGAGCTGGCAGGTCTTGTGTTTCCCTCGGGAACAAAGGGGCAAGTCAGAGAGCAGAAAGTGACGGGTCCCCTAAGTCAGCAACCCAAATCCACACACGCCATCACACTGTCCCTCAGCTCTTCAGCTCAAGGTGAACACTTTACCACTTGAGCCACAGCACCACTTATGATTTTCTGGAGATAAGAGTCTCACAGACTTTTCTGCCCTGTCTGGCTTTGAACTTTGGTCCTCAGATCTCAGCCTCCTGAGTAGCTAGGATGACAGGTGTGAGCCACGGGCGCCTGGCTCCATGACCCTATTTTGTAACCACAGAATGGAGGTTCTCCCCAAGAATACTCAGCCTTTTGAGCTGGGTCCAGTGCTTTTTATAAAGAAGCAGACGCTAGGTGTCGGTGGCTCCCGCCTGTCATCCTAGCTACTCAGGAGGCTGAGACCTCAGGGTCGTGGTTCAAAGCCAGTCCCGGCAGGAAAGTCCCTGAGGCTCTTATCTCCAATTAACCACCAGAAAACTGGAAGTGGAGCTGTGCCTCAAGTGGTAGAGCGTTTGCCTTGACCTGAAGAGCTGAGGGACAGCGCCCAGGCCCTGAGTTCAAGACCCACAACTGATCCCCCCCCACAACAAGAAGAAGCTGATCTTTAGAGAGGGCCACCCTTTTACCTAAGGGCACAGAGCAAATAAGCCTCAATTTTTTTTCCTGTGGTACTAGAGGTGAATTTCAGGACCTTAGGCACACCCCAAGCTCCAAATTTTCTACCTCTTACTTCCAGGTCTTTATCACCCCTTGCTCCCAATACCTGGGGTCCAGCAGCAGATATATGAAGCTGGACTTCGCAGTCCCCTCCCGCCACCTCTTTGTGGGATTAGGCCGTCCAAATTGCTGGGCAAGGCAGTCTTCATCTGCCTGGGAGTCTGGGACACAGCCTGTTCGTAGGGCCTCAGCCAGCTCTGGGCTGTGTCCTGAAAATTCTGGGCCTGGGAGGGAGACAGTCAACTGTGATGCACAAGAAAGGCGGACTGAGGGCTAGAGGGCGTGTGTGCGTGTGCGTGCAAGTGTGTGTGTGTGTATCTGGGAATCCTGGAGGGCGTGTGCATGTATGTGTGTGTGTATACATGTGTGTGTCTGGGGATCCTGGGAGTTCCCAGGATGCCCAAAAGGAACGAACCAGAAGCAGCGTAGGCTTCTTCCAGACGGCGGAGATAGTGTGGCCGGGTGAAGGGTGTGATGGGGCCAGGACTGGTGCCCAGGGCTCGGAGTGCCCGCAGCAGCTCCAGGTCTGACATGGCAGAGACAGGCTGAGACTGGAAAGAAAGGACAGAGTCCCCGGCCCCAGAGGCCCCCTCCTCATCTTCTGTCAGCCACAGGGCTGCCACATCATTATCAAAGGATGTCTGGAAGTGGGGGGAGGCAGGCAGTGGTCCTTGAGGGGGGCTGTGCACTGGGCTCCCATCAGGCAGGGCTGGAGAGCAGAGGGGAGGCTGGCCAGCTGCGTCCTCTGGGGAGGTGAGGGTCAGAGCCTGGAGATGGGCACCCAGCTCTGTCTCCTGTCCGGCTGACCACAGTGGGCGACCTGCAGAGTCTGTGTCCCCCCGAGGAGGAGGCACACCCAGTGCCCCCTGCGAGGTCTGGGTCAGTGACCCGACCCCACGGGCGGTTCTGTCTTGGTCTGGGTCCTCCACTGCGGTGACAAAAGAGGCATCGGAGCTGCAGTCCCAGCCCACGGGTGAGGTGTCCGGGCTGTGCGCCTCGCCCAGGGGGGTCGGGAGAGCTGTGGAGACCAGCGAGACACGAGGGCCTGAGACGCGGGAGCCTGAGGGGGGGG
>NW_012267324.1:2186382-2189698 GCF_000151885.1 Dipodomys ordii
CCGCCCTCACCCCGTCCCCAACCCTCTCCAGCCGGTGGCCACGCCCACATCCAGCTCGCCCCGTCCCATCCCTCTCCAGCCCCGCCCTCACCCCTGTCCCCAACCCTCTCCAGCCGGTGGCCACGCCCACATCCAGCTCGCCCCGTCCCATCCCTCTCCAGCCCCGCCCTCACCCCGTCCCATCCGTCTCCAGCCGCGGCCCTCACCCCTGTCCTCAACCCTCTCCAGCCCGTGGCCACGCCCACATCCAGCCCCTCGCCCCGCCCACCCTCTCCAGCCCCGCCCTCGCCACGCCCACCCCTACAGCCCGTGGCCACGCCCAGTCCAGCCCCGCCCCGCCCACCCCTCTCCAGCCCCTTGGCTACCACTTGAGCCACTCTCGGCTCTTTCTGTGCGAGTGGCACTGAGGAATCGAACCCAGGGCTTCATGCACTCTACCACTGAGCCACCTTCCCAGCCCAGGAGGGACCTTTTGATTTGGACATTTGATGTCTGAGTAGGAGCTGGTCTCAACTTTTCTCAGAGACAGGAGACGTAGGTAGGTGGTCAGCTTGATGCCCAGCCGGCTCAGGGCTGCGCGGAGGGGACGCGGAGCCTGGGGGTGTGCCAGCGGCCGCTGCTCTGCAGAGGCACACAAGGACAAAGGCAGAGGAGCCCCTGAAGAGAGACACCCCCCAGCTGGGCAGCGGGAAAGTTAGGGTGTCCCTTCATGTGGGGAGAGAAAAGGTCATCTCAGAAAAACGCCCACCCTTCCCGCCCCAAGGAGAGAGCAGAGGCACAAACGGACAAATCCCACCAAAAGACAAGGTCTTGAACGCACCCCGGCCTGGGTGTGGTTCAGTGACCAGGCAAGGCCCTCAGGTCCACTCGGCACCGCAGAGAAAATGACACAAGGATCATGTTGTCACCCGAGAAACTTCAATGGCAGTATTCCCAAACAGGGTTTTATTGGTACTTGGCCATTCCCACTCAGCGGCAAAATGGAGTGATGGTTGACAGGCCGCTGCAGGTCCCAGGCAGCCGAGAAAAGCCACTTCCATACCCACCACCTTTCCCAAAGGTTCTTGGAGGAACTAGCCTGAAACTGCTCAAAAGTTCCCGCTGACCCCAGCCGTATAAACCCTGCCACAACCAGACTCTATGGGACCTCTCTGGTCCGGACCAGGGAGTTCACCCATTAGCGTACACTAATAGACTTTTCTTTCTTCACCTTTACCTCCTCCCGTGTGTTCCTTCCTCACCTAAAACCTTACAATTGTGACTGATTGCCCTCCACACTAGTCTGTCTGCCTGCCTGCCTGCCTGCCTGCCTGCCTTCCTTCCTTCCTTCCTTCCTCCCTCCCTCCCTCCCTCCCTCCCTCCCTCCCTCCCTCCCTCTCTCTCTCTTTCTATTGTTTTTGTGGGTCGTGGGGCTTTAACTCAGCCTGGGTGCTGTCCCTCAGCTCTTCAGCTCAAGGTGAGCAAGCACTCTACCACTTGAGCCAAAGTGCCACTTCTGGTTTTCTGGTGGTTTATTGCAGATAACAATCTCATGGACATTCTTGCTTGGGCTGGCTTTGAACCTTGATCCTAAGATCTCAGCCTCCTGAGTAGCTAGGATGACAGGCATAAGCCACCGGTGCCCGGCTTAGAATTAAGTGTTTATGTATGGCTCAGAAACAGGTTGGAGCAGGTGTTGGGTTTCCCATTAGCTTCACAGAGCATGTTCGAGTTAAGGGATAAGTGAGGATTAAGGTCAGTGTTGTGGAAAGATGGTGAAGTCTGGCAAGGGACTGGGGAGGATTAGGGTTATAGAATGGGTCAGGCCCAGGGGGTGGGCTAGGGGTTGTGGTAGACAGTGTGAGGTTGGAGATTCTGTTAGGAAAGGTTTTAAGGTAAGAGTTTAGGAAACGTTGAGGGCTAGGGAACAGAAGAGGGAGGACCTTGTGGGATGGGTGAGGGTTCTGGGAGTGGTTTGTGAAACAGGTCACAGAACAGGGGAGGGTGCATAATAGAGGTCCATGCTAGGGCGTGGGGTCGGGTTGGGGTATGAGCTCTGGTGACGATGTGTTATGGTTAGGGAGTGCTTTTGCTTGGCGTTAGGGCATGTGTTTTGGTATGGGATAGGACTCAGAGTTTGTGAGTGGTCATATAGGGTTTTGGTTCTCTAGTCCTGCTCTTTCCCACACTCTCCTTTCTGGTGTCCCAGGGTTTGTCTTCCCCCTATGAGCAGGGACGTTCTCCTCATACTCTGAAACTTATGCAGAAAAGTTCATTTCTCTCACTAGAAAGCCTTGTTGTTGTTGTTGTTGTTTTCCGGGTCCTGGGTCTTGAACTCAGGGCCTGGGCACTGTCTTTAGGCTTTTTTTGCTCAAGGCCAGCGCTCTACCACCTGAGCCACAGCACCACTTCCAGTTTTCTGGCGGTTAATTGGAGATAAGAGTCTCATGGACTTTCCTGCCCAGACTGGCTTTGAACCGCAATCCTCTGATCTCAATCTCTCCAAGTAGCTAGGATGACAGGCGTGAGCCACCGGTGCCCAGCTTAAAGGGCATATTGAAGACTGTTGTCTAAGCAAACAGTTTAAAGCTTAAGGCAAGGGTGCTATATTTGGACAGCAGCCATCGCTACTCTCAAGGCAGCAGAAGCACCTGTGAAGAAGCTGGGTAGGTGAGGACGAAGCCGGGTCGGACTGTGATTGCCATGGACGGGATCCTCCTATTTAAAGGGCCCGTCCTCTCCTGCAGGAGCATGGAACCTGCTGGGGTGCCCCGAACCTTGATGGTCTGGTTCTGTGTGGCTCATCCCACAAGAGCCACGCATGACCGAGGGGTGGCGTGCGAACACCGAGGGGTGGCGTGCGAACACCGAGGGGTGGCGTGCGAACACCGAGGGGTGGCGTGCGAACACCGAGGGGTGGCGTGCGAGCACCGAGGGGTGGCGTGCGAGCACCGAGGGGTGGCGTGCGATCACCGAGGGGTGGCGTGCGAGCACCGAGGGGTGGCGTGCGATCACCGAGGGGTGGCGTGCGAACACCGAGGGGTGGTGTGTGAACACCGAGGGGTGGTGTGTGATCACTGAGGGGTGGTGTGTGAACACCGAGGGGTGGTGTGCGAACACCGAGGGGTGGTGTGTGATCACCGAGGGGTGGTGTGTGATCACCGAGGGGTGTGTGAACACCGAGGGGTGGTGTGTGATCACCGAGGGGTGTGTGAACACCGAGGGGTGGTGTGTGATCACCGAGGGGTGGTGTGTGAACACCGAGGGGCGGTGTGTGAACACCGAGGGGCGGTGTGCGAACACCGAGGGGTGCTGTGTGAACACCGAGGGGTGGTGT
>NW_012267324.1:2190682-2195392 GCF_000151885.1 Dipodomys ordii
GTGGTGTGCGAACACCGAGGGGTGGTGTGTGAACACTGAGGGGTGGTGTGGTGTGTGAACACTGAGGGGTGGTGTGTGAACACTGAGGGGTGGTGTGTGAACACTGAGGGGTGGTGTGTGAATGACGTTTGGTGCAGGCACTACTCCCCAAACGCCCCACAGGAGGCTCCTGACTTGGTTTCCTGTGCCCTGTGCATAGTGGAACAGTTATCCACTTGCTGCTGCTGTGCTGGAGGGCTGTGGGCAGCCTCCATCAGGGGAGACATCTCACTGCCCACCTGTGCCCAGTGCACCTGACAGTCCTCAGGCCTACATGAGGAGGAAGGCACTGGGCCTGGCTTCTGGGGTTCCTGAGCCGAGGATCTGTTGAGGCAGGCGTCAGGGTGGACAATTCTCTGTCTGCTTGCCCCAGGAGGGCTGGATCCCTTTCTCCCGCCAGGCTGCTCCTCCAGAGACAGAGGGAGGCAGCAGTGACCGTGGTGCATTAGGCAGCTGTGGGGTGCCGTCCCCCTCTGTCCCCAGAAACACACAGAACCCAGCTCATTCCAGGTCTGTGCCCAGCAGAGCCCAGACACCCTGCAGAGGGCTGCTTGTGAGGAAGCTGGCCACAGTCAGAGGACTGAGCACTTCAGGGCATTTGGCTCTCTCCCATTCTGGGCAAGCAGCAAGATGTCCTGAAAGTTCTAGAATGCTGAGTTGGCCAACTGTTTCCTGTGCACATTGAGAAAAGTGCATGAAAGCCCCTGTTGCTGACTGTTTCAGGGCCTGGGCCTCCTGAGCAGGGTCACTCCACACTGGTCAGAGGCCCTCATGTTGATGGTGCAGGAGGCCCCTGGTCAGTCCTCACTCCTGTGGGGAGGAGTTCCTAACCTTAGCATCCTGACACCGGCCCCTTTCTTCTCTTCTCCCCTTGTGTTTTCGCCCCGGGCCTCTCTGAGAGGCAAGGTGTGAATACACAGCCTGTTCCACCCTCCCCACTTTAAAGGGCCAGCATGGTCTCGGTGGACACGGGCGAAACACCATGACCAGCTGGAACAGCCTCCTCACGAACCTTCCTGAGTCACTTTCCCCACTGAGTTCACAAGGGACATCTTGGCTGTTCCAAGCACAGGTGACCCAAGCACTGGGATCCTGCTATCCAGCATCAGCAGCGTAGAGGCTCACCAGCTTCAGAATGTCATACCTCTGTTTCATGTCCTAATTTCCCCACTGGTCCCAGGAGGTGGAGAGCTGAGGTCAGGGATCCGACAGACTCAAGTGACCACCTGGCCATGGCTATGTCTTGTGAAGGGCTCTGCTTTCCATAAAGCTTTTTGGTTGAACTTGGGGGAGGAACCATGGTCTGGAGAGCATGTGGAAAGAGTGGAACACTTGTGTGTTATTTCCGTAGTGTGGCTCGGACACACCACTGCAGACTGGGTGGTTTAGAGATCTGTGTTCACAGCTGTGAAGTCCAGCAGCATGGAATCAGTGTCTTCTGGGTCACATTCCCTCAGGAGGTACAAGGCACGGTGTGTTCTAGGTCTTCTCTCAGCTTCTGAGTCTGTGAGAGCAGGGTGACGTCCCTACAGAGGATCATCCCTGGGTGCATTTCCATGTAAGGTCACATTCACAGGTACCGGGTGATGAGAGCATCCATATATGAACTTTGGGAACACAACCCATTACAATGTTCCTGCCTCTGCTGGCAGCCTCTACCTCCCTGTTGACCCGTGGCTCCTCTGGGGCCCATCTCCTTCCTGGGCACCCAGCAGATCACTGCGGGCCCTGACTGCTGGGCCTAAGCTGACACTGAAAATTCAGTGAGAGCTGATGTAGGGTGAAGGGTTTCCTAGACTGTTAAGGCCTCAGACTGTGTAAGGAAAACTAAGTGGAGAAGTTGACCCTTTACTAAAAACAAAGAGAGGCCATGAAGGGAGACCTTAAAACATATTTCACACCGCCTTCTGCCCTATCTCATACCCTGCCCAATTAGAACAGTGCCTGTTGTGCAACGTTGTGCATCCCACCCCGTGATCGATTGCCTCCTGCTTCAAGGGAGTCGATGCCTCACTGTACACATTGTGTATCCTCCTGTAGCTGTCTTTGTAATAAAGCTCCTGTAGCTGTCTTTGTAACAGCCCCCAGCTTCAAGGATGCAGGGCTATGTGACATCATGTTTCTGGAATATACAAACCCCAAGAGTAAGAATATCCACTTGCTTTGTGTGGGGACCCCAAATTTGCCTGCCAGTTCAAGCCAGGATGATAGGTTAGTTCAAACAGTTCTTAGGAGTTGGACTGTAATGCATCAGCCACGGACATAAACATGCAACCCTTATGTGGTGTTACAATCCTGTTGGCCACCTGTGCATGGCCTGGCTGGACCACGTGGATGTTGCCTTTAAAAACCCTAGCTTGTGGGCCATTCGGGGTCGCAGTTTCAGCTCCTGAGTCTGTGCTGCGTCCCTGGCCGGTTAGCTCTCCACTTCCCCAATAAAGTCATCTTTTTACGTGAGGCTGTCTGAGCAGTGGACTCCTTTCCCTGTAACACTGGGACAAGACTGCTCTGGGGTTGGGACACTACAGTTTGCAGCAGGATCAAACAGAGGCTGGTCTGTCTCTGGCACTGAGGCTTTGGGACACTTCATCAGGGCTTCATGTTTTACAGTGTCCTGGGCAGAAGTAGCTGCAGCTACAGGCTAGGAGGAGGAGTGGAGCACTGCAGGGGTGGGGCAGGAGCAGGAAGTGAGCGGTCCAGGGGCGGGGCTTGTGGGAGGCCAAGGGTCCTGAGGACAGTGTGCATACCTAGAGCACCATCTGGTGGGAAACATTGGTCACTGTATCCCCTGGACCTGAGAAAAGGACGGTGCATACAACTAGAGCACCATCTGGTGGGGATGATTGGTCACTGCATCCCTCTGGTCCTGAGACGAGAAGGATCGTGCACACAGCTAGAGCACCATTTGGTGGGAATAAGTGATCACTGCAATCCCTGGACCTGAGAAGAAGAGGACAGTGCACATTCCTAGAGCCCCATCTGGTGGCAATCAGCCCTCACTGCACCCCAGGTCCTGAGGAGAGGAGGACGGTGCCCAAGCCTAGCGTACCCTCCGGTGGGAATCAGTGCTCACTGCACCCTCTGGTTTTGTGGGCGGAGCAGAGCACGAGAGAGGTGGGCAAGAGCCCAGAAGTGAGCGGCCAGGGGCGGGGCTTGTGGAGGGGCAGAGCACTAGAAGGGAGGGGCAAGAGCTTGGAAGTGAGGCGGAGGGTCAAAGGTTGAGAGGGATAGGGCAAGCGTGCAAAAGAGAGCAGATCAATGGGGGGGGGCTTGTGGAGGGGCAGAGCACGAGAAGGGAGGGGCAAGAGCTTGGGAGTGAGCGGCCCAGGGGCGGGGCTTGTGGAAGAGCAGAGCACAGGAGGGGTGGGGCAAGGGAGCAGAAGTGAGGGGTCCAGGGGAGAGGCTAGTAGGAGGCCCTGGGGTCCTAGGAAGATGGTGCACAACTAGAGCACCATGTGGTGTGAATCAGTGGTCACTGCATCCCCTGGACCTCAGAAGAGGAGGACAGTGCACACACCCAGAGCGCCCTCTGGTGGGAATCAGTGTTCACTGCACCCTCTGGTCCTGAGAAGGACGGTGCACACACCCAGAGCGCCCTCTGGTGGGAAGCAGCCTCACTGCACCCCACCCCCCTCACCCTGTCTTCAGGAGAAGATAACGATGAGCCTGCCTAGACACCTTCTGGGGGAATCAGCTCTCACTGCACCCTGGGTCCTGAGGAGAGCAGCAAGGAGCTCACCTGCCTAGTGCACCCTCTGGTGGGAATCAGCCCTTAATGTACCCCAGGTCTTGAGAGGAGGAGGACAGTGTGCAAGCCTAGAGCGCCCTCTGGTGGGAATCAGTGGTCACTGCACCCTCTGGTTTTGTGGGAGGAGCAGAGCATGGAAGTGAGCGGTCCAGGGGTGGGGCTTGTGGAGGGGCAGAGAGTGATAGGGGTGGGGCAAGAACCAGTCCAGGGGCGGGGCTTGTGGGGAGGCAGAGCACAGGAGGGGTGTGGCAAAGGAGAAGTGAGTGGGCCAGGGGCGGAGTTTGTGGGAGGCCCCGGGGTCCTGAGGAGGATGGTGCACACAGCTAGAGCGCCCTCTGGTGGGAAGCAGTGGTCACTGCACCCCCTGGTGGTGAGGAGGACAGTGCATATACCTAGAACGCCCTCTGGGGGGAAGCAGCCCTCATTGCACCCAATGTCCTCCATGGACCGTGCACCTGCCTAGAGCACCTTCTGCCTAGAGCAGGGAAGTGCGCAGCCCAGGGGCAGGGCTTGTGGAAGAGCAGAGCACAGGAGCATTGTGGGTACATGTCAGGGTGCATGTAAGGCTCACTTAGAGTACATGTTAGGGTACTTGTTAGGGTACATGTTAATGTTTACCACACATTTTAGCGTTGAGGTACATTTTTAGGTACATAGGGTGTTAAGAGTTAGGGTACATGCTGGCATATGGAATTTGGTCAGGGTATATGTTAGAGTGTGAGTATGGGCCAGAGTTAGGGTGTGTGATGGGGTATATGTTAGGGAACATTTTAGGGTACATGTATGTGTCAGGACTAGGGCCTGTGTCAGGGTACACATTTGGGGTACACATAAGGTTACCTGTATGGTTTGGACAATGTATTAGAATTTAGAGTATTTATTAGGGTATGTGCTACGTTTAGGGTACATGTAAGTTATAGTTT
>NW_012267324.1:2195442-2198006 GCF_000151885.1 Dipodomys ordii
TGTGAGTATGGGCCAGAGTTAGGGTGTGTGATGGGGTATATGTTAGGGAACATTTTAGGGTACATGTATGTGTCAGGACTAGGGCCTGTGTCAGGGTACACATTTGGGGTACACATAAGGTTACCTGTATGGTTTGGACAATGTATTAGAATTTAGAGTATTTATTAGGGTATGTGCTACGTTTAGGGTACATGTAAGTTATAGTTTGTTAGGGTACATTCAGGGTACACGTATGGTTTATAGAGTATGTGAATGGGTACTTGTTACCATATGGGTTCATATCCAGAGCATGCTTAGTGTATCACAGTATATTGGGAATCTGTTAGGTTTAATGCCGCGGACCAGGTTCTGTCGGGACGACGGAGGACACCTAGGGGAGGAACCTGGAATAGGATGGGGAGATGGCAAACAGACAACTCACACACAAGAGGAGTGGATGCTGAGTGCGATTTAATGCAGAGGATAGCAAACTTTTATAACAGAAGTCACCATGAGAGAGGGCAAAAGGTTACACAATCTTGCTGCAGGGCTTCATTCTTGGGTGGTCAGCAGCTGGTCGCCTGATAGGCATTTGTCTTCGGCTTATCTCTAAGGAATACAATGGGTTCGGGTTTTGATGTTTGTCATCAATTAACCATTACCTATCTTTATAGAGGCCTTAACTTTCCCATAAGATTTTTTCCTGTCTCTTCTTTAATAGTAAACCTCAAGGAGACCTGGATCTAGCAAGTCTCTTAGTAAATAGCAGGAAATTTTTTCTCCTAAATAATTGTCTCAGCAATTGCCATACATTCTTTCTGTTCTAGCTGAGCCTACTGCTTCTTGTAAGTCCCTTATAAACAATTCCTTCTGCTGAAGTGACTTTGTGAAACCCCCAATACTTTTATATTTACTTATAACTTGTCTCCTAGCCTCCATAAGAGGGGTTTCAGGGTAGCACTTAACTCTGGTGAGTTAGTCATATTTATAAGACACTCATCAGATATTGGAGTCGTCAACACTCTTAAGAAGGAGCTTTGAATAAGGGAATGTTGACAATGAGCAAGTACAAAAAGCAGTAGAAGCAGTAAAAGATTAATAGGCACTCTTATGAGGGAAAGAAAGGCAGAAGCACATCTTTTCCCAGGGGTTTGCCAGCCTTTTCCCAGGAGTAGGCCTCTTAGAAGCCCTATTCTCCGAGGTAGACTTCGGTGAAGTCCCAAAACTTGGAGATAGGTTTCTGTAAAGCCCCATTCTCTGAGGTAGTCTTTGGTGAAGTCCCAAAACTCAGAGATAGGTCTCTGAAGCCCCTATCATGGTCTAATAGATGGTTTCCCATGCTAAGCAGACTCTACTGGAGTCGGCGTGGCAGTTTAACATACATGTTAATGGTACATATTAGGGTATGTGTTTGAGTCCATGTTAGGGTATGTGTTAGAGTTAGGGTACTTGATAGGGGATTTGTTAGGGTTACAGTACATGTTAGAGTGTGTGTTAGGGCACATATTATGGTATGTATTAGAGTTAGCATACTTCACAGGAAATTCGTTAGGGTGAAGGTACATGTTAAGGCTATGGCACATGTTAGGGTATGTGTTAGGGAACACTGAGGGTACATGTTAGGGTGCATGTAAGGATACTTGTGTGGTTTACAGTACCTGTTAGGGGATGTTAGGGTGCATGTTAGGGTACATGTTAGGGTTAAGGTACATGTTAGGATATGTTTGAGTCACATGTTAGGGTACATTTATTTTTTAGAGTATGTTTCAAGGTACTTGGGGTATATGTAAAGGTCAGAGTTAGAGTATGTTAGGGTACATTCAGGGTACGTGTAAGGTTACCTGTATGCTTTATAGAGTATGTGTTAGGGTATTTGTTATCATATGTGTGTCTAGAGTATGTTTAATGTGTTAAGAGTACTATTGGGAAATCTGTTAGGGTTAAAATACATGTTAAAGTCAGGGCACATATTAGGGTATACATTGGGGTACTTTTGGGTACAAGTTTGAGTGTATTTAAGGGTATTTGCATGGTTTTGAATAAGTGTTAGGGTCCTTGTTAGGGTATGAGTTAGTGTTTAGAGTACATGTTAGCAAACAGGGTATGTTTTGTGCACATGTTAGGGTACATGTATGACTTGTATATGCTGTAGTGTATATTAGGGTTACAGTTTGGGTTAAGGGCAAGTGTTAGGGTATGTGTTAAGGTGAATTCGAGGTAGATGATAGGGTGTACATAAATGTACCTGTATGGTTTACAGTACTTGTTAGGGTACTTGATGGAATGTGACACTGTTTACTATATTTGTTAGGGTACTTATTAGGGTATGTGTTACAGTTTAGGGTTTTAGAGTAAAGGTATGTGTTAGGATAACTGATAGGGTACATGTTGGAGCATGTGCTAGGGTATGGATTAGAGTTGTGGGTTAGGGTCAGAGTCAGGGTCATTGTCAGTGTTAGGATTATAGGTTAAGGTTATCAATCTGGTGAGGTTAGGGCTAGCATTTGGATTATGGGAATAGGTCAGGCTTAAGGTCAGGAAAGGGTGTAGGGAATATGGTAGACAAAGGGTGATGTTGGGGATGC
>NW_012267324.1:2198700-2201549 GCF_000151885.1 Dipodomys ordii
AGGATTAGGCTACATGGGTAGGGCATGTGTTACGGTTAGGGCATGTATTAGGGTATTACTTAGGGTTGGAGTTTCAGTTAGTGTTAGGGTTCATTTGGGTACATGTTAGGGTGCATGTGAGGGTATCTGTATGTGTTAGGGTACTTGTTATTGTATGTATTAGTGGTTAAGGTACACATTAGTATACATGTTGGCATTTGCCTTAGGGCATGTGTAAGGGTATTAAGGTCTGGGTTAGTTTTTGTGTTAAGGTATGAGTTAGGGTACTATGGTTTACAGTACATTTTGTTAATATATGTTATGCATTGGGGTATGTGTTAGGATATGTGTCAGGGTATATGTTGGGGTACGTGTTTGGGTATATGTTGGAGTTAGGATAATTGATAAGGGATTTGTTGGCGTTATGCTCTGGGTTAGGGTTAGAGCACACATTAGGGTATGTTACAGAATGTGTTAGAGTTAGGGTACTTGATTGGGGTAGGGTTATAGTTACTGTTAGGGTTAGGGTACATGTTAGGATATGTGTTATGGTACATTGGGGGTACCCACTGGGGCACATGTAAGGGTACCTGTGTAGATTAGAATATTTGTTAGGGTATATTAGGGTGTATATTAGGGTATACCTTAGGGTTAAGGAACATGTTAGAGTATGTTGGAGGTACATGTTAGAGTACATGTATGGGCACATGTATTTATTAGAGTATGGGTTAGGATGCTTGTTAGAGCACGTGTTAGTGGCTAGGGTACATGTTAGGGTATATGTTAAGGTGAGGATTAGGGTTTTGGTTAGAGTATGTTAGGGTACATTCAGGGTACATGTAAGGGTTACCTGTATGAGTTATAGAGTATATGTTAGGGTTCTTGTTACCATATGTATTAGTGTCTAGAGCATGTTTAGTGTGTTAGAGTGGGAAATCTGTTACAGTTAAGATACATGTTAAAGCTAGGACACATATTAGGGTGTATATTAGTTTACTCTGGGGTACATGTTATAGTGCATGTAAGGGTTCTTGTATGGTTTTGAGTACGTGCTAGAGTACTTGTTAGGATATGAATATGTGTTTTGGGTACATACTAGGATACATGGTATGTTTGGCACATGGTAGGGTACATATACTGGTACATGTATGACTTATAGTACATGATAGAGTACTTGTTAGGAGAAACATTAATGTGTTAGATTTAGGAAACATGTTTGGTCATGTATCAGGGTTATGGTTATGGGTTATGATTTCGGTTAGGCAACATGTTAGGATGTGTGTTGGCATAAGTTTAGGGTACTTGTTAGGGTATATGTAAGGTTTGCAGTATATGACAGGGTTAGGGTACATGTTAGAATATCTTTTAACTTTTATCTTTGGTTAGGGTATACATTAGAGTGTTTGGGGTACATGCTAGGGTATATGTAAGAGTAACTGTATGGTTCAAAGTTCACATAACAGTTACTGCTATGATACATGTTAGTGTTTAGAATGTATGTTATGGTATGTATTAGGGTAAGGTAAAATTTATAGTATGTGGCAGGGTTTGTGTTACAGTTAGGGTATGTTTTATGGTTTAGGTATGTGTTGTGGTATATATTAAGGGTACATGTTAGGGTATCCATTATGAAAGATGTTGGTGTTCAGGTGTATGTAAGGGTGCATCAGCACTCAGGCCCTCCGTGGGGACACTCAGCCACTGTGGGGATACTCAGCATGCAGGCTCACTGTGGGGACACTCAGCACTCAGCCACCACAGGGACAGCACTCAGGCCCTCCGTGGGAACACTCAGCACTCAGGCCCTCCATGGGGACACTCAGCCACCACAGGGACACTCAGTGTGCAGGCTCACTGTGGGGACACTCAGCGTTTAGGCTCACTGTGGGGACACTCAGCGTGCAGGCCCACTGTAGGGACACTCAGCACCCCCCCCCTCACATACCCAGCAGCTGTCACCTGGGAGGAATCCTGGGCAGCCTGAGGCACAGGGTTGGCTCCCCAGCACATGCCACATGCCAGCCACCTGCTGTACCCACTCAGCCTCTGCTGCTCTTTGTGCAGACACTGACTCCAGACCTCAGGCCAATGAAGAAGACCCAGGAACATTAATGAAACCCCAGAAAGACCCTGACCTCCAGGAGACCCTGACCCCAGGCCTAGAAGACTCTGTCCCCCAGGAGACCCTGTCCTCTAGGAGACCCTGACCCCAGGAGACCTTGACCCTCATGTCTAGGAGACCTGAACCCCAGGAGACCCTGTCCCCTAAGTCTAGGAGGCATCTCTGCCACCGCCTTTGATGTCAGCCCCTGACCGGTCCCTTGTCCTCAAGGTCTGACCACCCCACGGCCACTTGTCCCTGTCCCTAAACGCCCCTGGGCTTAGAGGAGGGGACTCTGCCCCCTTCTACCATCCACTGTCCACCTAACCCCCATCTCCTGACCCCTCCTCCTGCCCCCCACCACCTGACTCCCCTCCACCTGACCCCCTCCACCTGACCTCCCTCCACCTGACCCCCTCTTCCATCTGACTCCTCCACCTGAGCCCTCCTCCACCTGATCCCTCCTCCACCTGAGCCCTCCTCTCCCTGAGCACTCCTGACCCCAGTACCCCTCCCCTCACCCCTGCACAGGCGCAGACTCCTCCCTCCCGCCCCCCCACAGGTGTGCTGAATTTTCAGGACGTTTTTGTGCTTTTCTTTACTATTTCCCGTAGGGCCTTGAACTGAGGCGGTGCCGCCCCATCTGGCGCTGTGCCCGTGGGCCCTGGCACCTCCGCCTTCTCGCCACTGCCTGGGCCACCGCGCCCGGGAAATCCTAGCCCCGCCCCTCCCCCGCAAGCCCCTCCCCGCAGCCCCGCCCCTCTCAAAG
>NW_012267324.1:2202064-2202557 GCF_000151885.1 Dipodomys ordii
GGGCGGGGCCTGTGGGGAGCGGGGCGGAGCCAGCGGCGCTTTGCAGGAGCGGGGCGGGGCCGGGGAGCTACTGCAGGGCTACTGCGGGGTTCCCGACCTGCAGACACGGCCTGACCCCACGCTGGGGACCCCGACCCTCCCCCGGAGCCCTAGGCTGTGGTGACACAGAGGCTGGTCCCCTCCAGCCACAGAAGGGACAGGCGCCCAGACCTCTGTGCTGAAGCCTGTGGGCGACTTCCTGCTTCCAGGCCCAAAGGGCCGTGCAGCACGCCCCGAGGCGGCCACCGAGCTTCGTGGCCAATGCCCACCGCCAGCCCAGCCTGGAAGGAAGCCGCCTGAGGTGAGCCCAGTCCTGGGCGGGGCTTGTGCGGGAGAACGGGGAGGGGCGGGGCTAGAGAGAGGAAGTGCGTGGTCCAGGGGCGGGGCTTCGGGGACAGAGCATGGGAAGGGCGGAACTAGATTGGGAGTGAGCAAGGTATGGGCGGGGCTTGTG
>NW_012267324.1:2204212-2208520 GCF_000151885.1 Dipodomys ordii
TGAGGCGACTGCGGAGGACGAGCGGGGCTGAGTGAGGACGAGCGGGGCTGAGCGGACCGTGAGGCGACTGCGGAGGACGAGCGGGGCTGAGCGGACCGTGAGGCGACTGCGGAGGACGAGCGGGGCTGAGCGGACCGTGAGGCGACTGCGGAGGACGAGCGGAGCTGAGTGAGGACGAGCGGCCTCCGGCCAGGTGCGATGGGGTGCGGGTGTCTGTGGAAGTGTGTGGAGCAGTGCGGCCTGCCTCTCCCGGTGTGTCACTTGTGCCCTTTCTGAGGTGACTTCGGTGCTGCCAGGCCCTGAGCCAGGCGTCGGGAGCTGTGTAGGCCCAGGCCTGGGTGCGGGTGTCTGTGGAAGCGCGTGAAGCAGTGCGGCCTGCCTCTCCCGGTGTGTCATTTGTGTCCTTTCTGAGGTGACTTCGGTGCTGCCAGGCCCTGAGCCAGGCGTCCGGAGCTGTGTAGGCCCAGGCCTGGGTGCGGGTGTCTGTGGAAGTGTGTGAAGCAGTGCGGTCTGCCTCTCCCGGTGTGTCCTTTGAACACATTCTGAGGTGACTTCGATGAAGCCAGGCCCCACGGCAGGCAGGCCCTACACCAGCCAGGCCCCATGCTAGGGAGGCCCCACACCAGGTCCCACTCTAGGCACACCCCAGACCAAACAGGCTCCACACCAGGCAGGCCTCACACCAGACAGGCCCCACAACAGGCCCCGCACCATGCCCCACACTGGGCAGGCCACACACCTGGCAGGCCTCATACTAGGCAGGCCCCACACCAGGCCTCATACCAGGCAGGTCCCACACCAGGCCCCACACTAGGCAGGCCACACACCAGGCCCCATAGCATGCCCCATGCCAGGTTACACACTAGGCCTCATGCCAGGGTCCACGCCAGGCGCCACACCAAGCAGGCCCCATAGCATGCCCCACGCCAGGGCCCACACCAGGTAGGCCCCAAGCTAGTCTACACACCAAGCAGGCCCCACACCATGCCCCACGCCAGGCCCTACACCACGCCCCACACTAGGCCCCACGCCAGGCAGGACCCACACCAGGCAAGTCCTACACCAGGCAGGCTCCACACCGGGCAGGCCCCACACCAGGCAGGCCCCTCACCAGGCAGGCTCCTCACCAGGCAGGACTTACACCAGGCAGGCCCCACACCCTGCCCCACACTGGGCAAGCCCCACACCATGCCCCACACCGGACAGACCTCACACCAGTTATGTCCCACATCAGGCCGCACAACAGGCCCCACACCAAGCAGGTCCCACACCAGGCCCCACACCAGGCAGGCTCCACACCAGGCCCCACGCCAGGCAAGCCCCACACCAGGCCCCACACCAGGCAGGCCCCACGCCAGGCAATCCCCACACCAGGCCCCACACCAGGCAGGCCCCACACCAGGCAGGCGCCACACCACGCCCCACACCAAGCAGGCCCTGCACCAGGCAGGCCCCACACCAGGCAGGCCCCACACCAGGCAGGTCCCACACCAGGCCCCATTCCAGGCTCCAAACCAGGCAGCCCTTACAGCATGCCCCACACCAGGCAGGCCCCACGCCAGGCCACACACCAGGCAGGTCCCACACCAGGCAGGCCCCACAGTATGCAGGCCTCACACCAGGTCCCATACCAGGCCTCACGCTAGGTCCCATGCCAGACCCTATGCCAGACCCTATGCCAGGCCCTATACCAGCCCCCACACCAGGCAGGCCCCAACCAGGCCTCTGTAGCTGGCTGCACATCGGTCCTGACAGCTCAGGGTCTGGGCTGCAGCAAGTCCACATATCCGAGTCCAGGGCTTCCCTGGGTCCAGGCCTCCCTGAGTCCCATTTTTGCTTGAATCTGGGCCTTGCCTGAGTCCATCCCTTCCCAGGGTCCTGTTCTTCCCCCAGGCCTTCCCTGGTTCCAGGCCTCCTTTGGTCTCGGCCTTCCCCAGGTCTTATCCTTCCCTGGGTCTGGGCCTTCCCTGAGCTCCTGGTTTGGGCTTTCTCTATGTCCGGGCCTTTCCCTTGTTGGCAACAGCTCCAGTTTTGGCCCGCTCTGACTAGGCCTGCTCTAAAGGATGTCCAATTCCTATTCTGGCTCATCTAGAAGTGGAGCTGTGGCTCAAGTGGTACAGCACTTGCACTGAACAAAAACAATTCAGGGAGAGCACCGAGGCCCCTAGTTCAAGCCCCAGGACTAGCACAAAGAGATTTTTCTTTTCATAACATAGGTATTTAATACATTTTTTTGGCCTGTCCTGGGGCTTGAACTCAGGGCCTGGGCATTGTCCCTGAGCTCTTTCACTCAGGGCTAGCACTCTATCACTTGAGCCTCAGCACCACTTCCAGATTTTTCTGTGTATGTGGTATTTAGGATTTGAACCCAGGGCTTCATGCATGCTAGGCAAGCACTCTGCCACCAAGCCATGTTCCTAGCCCTCTTTTACACATGTTACTAGTTACACAAAGGTGTTTCAATTTCTTGTCGGTGAATTCCAGTGGTATTGTGTTCCAGGGCCTCTCACAAGCTAGGCAAGTGCCTCAGCTCTTGGCCCTGGTTCTTTTTCTCTAGCCTTTGTTTTCCTTGATTTCCAGCCTTTGATTCATGTTGTCTTCCTCTGACTATAGGCATTTTGAGAAGAAACTACGCAGAGTGTCAGGATAAAATGGGAGAGCTTGGAATCGCGAATATAAGTTCATGGTGTATAGACCAACGTGGGATGGTCTGGATGGATCAGATCCCATCAGAACTTGCTCTCGCCGCTGGTGTTTCTCTGAGTCTGCATCAAATTTTCATCTATACTTTCATGTCTACACTTGGGCCTGGAGAACGAGGTGAAGGCTTTGCCTTCCTGCTTGGTAAGTTGATACCTGTCAGAACAAATTTGACCACAGTAGGCTCATCCCAGGCCTGTATCCATGGCACCAAGTCTTTAATGAGCTTTCAGCTATGTCCTGCATAAGGTATGGTGGTTAGGGGGTGAGAGGATGTGTGACACATGTTTATGTTTTCATTACATACACCTTACAGACATTTTGTCAGGCATTCCAAGGTATTTCAATTTGCTTTGGAATTCTGGTGATACTATGTTCAGGGCTCTTCACAGGCTAGGGCAACACCTCAACACTAAACTGTCCATTTTATGCCTTAGAAGCCAATCAGTTCCTGTAGACTGGAGTCGTGTCAACATTCTGATAAGGATCTTTTGAGGGAAGCAGAAGGCATAACCTAGCCTTTTTCTTTTCCTTGTCAGACATACCAGGTCCCACTTGTCTGTGACAGGGCTCCTGGATGCCTAGCCTTTGTTGCCGGTTGCCTGCCTCTGCCTGTAGGCACTTTGAGGAGAAAATGTACTGAGTATCACGAGAAGCTGGGGAGAGTTCTCACACTTTGAATTATGCATGTAGAATCTTGCTCTACAACTCAGTGTATGCTTTGGCAGACTGAGTCCTACCTTAGGCTTCCATTCTCATCTCTACCATGCTTTCATCTGTGCTTATGGTACCTGGAGAAGGGGTGAAGGCATTTGTGAGGAAGGGAGACCTACTCCTTCCTGCTTGGTAAGTTGTTACTTGTCAGAACAACTTTGATGACTCTAGGCCCCAACCCTGCCCTCTATCCTGAGCTGCGAGCTAACTCAAATCCATTCAGTAGGTGTGTACCTAACACAGGAGCTTTGACCAACTTCCCAAAGTTATGAGAGGCATAAAGTTATGAAAGAATTGTTGATGAATTGGTTGTAAGTATAGGGTTGTTGATGCTGAGGGCAGGGTTAAGTTTGGGTGTTTTAGGGCTACTCAGGGTGGAAGTTAGAATTAAATTTTTTGTTGCAGATCAGAAATAGGTTAGATCAGGTGCTGGGTTTTCGATTAGCCAAACAGAGCAGGTTTTTATGAAGAGCTAAATTAGTGTTAGGGTCAGTGTTACCATATGATAATGGATTGGTTAGAGAATGGGTTAGGGATCTGGTGAATTTAGGAGTTATGGAAGGGTTAGGGTTAGGGTTAGGGTTAGGGTTAGGGTTAGGGGTTAGGGGTTAGGGGTAGGGTTAGGGTTAGCGTTAGGGTTAGGGGTTAGGGGTTAGGGTTAGGGGTTAGGGTTAGGGTTAGGGTTAGGGTTAGGGTTGTTAGGGTTAGGGTTGTTAGGGTTAGGGTGGTTAGGGTTAGGGTTAGGGTTACGGTTAGGGTTAGGGTCAGGGTCAGGGTCAGGGTCAGGGTCAGGGTTTAGGGTTAGGGTCAGGGTCAGGGTCAGGGTCAGGGTCAGGGTTAGGGTTAGGGTTAGGGTTTAGGGTTAGGGTTAGGGTTAGGGTTAGGGTTAGGGTT
>NW_012267325.1:0-24902 GCF_000151885.1 Dipodomys ordii
GTGGCCTTCCCTCCTCTGCTCCCTGAGAAGGAGTGAGGATGTCGGGCTTCTACTCATGCCGAATCTTGGATCCTAGGTCGTCTCTGGTCTGCACACTGCAGGATGAAGATGTCCGCTCTTTGTCGGTTCTTGCTGGTGTTGAGTAGAATCCGCTCACCCACTGCGTCTGGTTCCTTCGTCCCGTACTCTCTGTGTGAGTGCTCAGTTATGGCCCTGGCTGGGTTCTCTGCCGTGACCCTGCGGCCGCCGCCCGGGCTGCTGGCAAGCGCTCAGATGTGTCTTTTTGCCTTGGCTTCCCCTCTCTTGTCTAGCTCTCTGTCCTGTGATGGCACACTTGGTGTGATTCTCTGGCTTAGGACTGTTCACTGGAACTCTAAAACTGCTTTCTATGCGAGAGCTTGTTCAGATTCCAGCTTCTCCTCCGCCATCTTCCCGGAACCTCTTAATTTTAACATTTTATACACAACATTTTCTTCTTGAAGCCTATCACTTTGATCTGTCTGAGAAATTTTCAAGAGTGTCAATATCGCTGAGTCCTATCAGGTTTTTGGTTCCAGGGGAGGAATCTTGCTTTACCAAAGTCCCTTAGCAAAAAGAAGAAAGAATATCCATTGAGTGGTGTTGCCAGAGTCCCGTCTGCAGTTCTCAGATCCTTCTCCTCCACAGATCATATTGTTTGCTCCATACTTCATGCCAGCCAGCACCCATTCCACTGCTTGAGGTTCTGATCACCAATCTCCTGTGATCCTTCTCTCTTCACTGGCCCCAGAAGAGATTTCCACTCTGAACAGTTGTTTCAGAAAGTTAATGAGTTTTTATTACATAATATAATTTTCAATAGAATCTTACTGTAAAATTTCAGCAAAGTTTTGAATTCTAAAAATAAGCAACTTGTGAAAAGGAAAGCTTCATTTTGGATCATGATTCAAGATTTTCAGTCCATGGCCAGTTGGCTTGTTGCCCTTGACTGTGGCAAGGCAACACATCATGGGAGCGTACATGTGGCAGGAAGCTGCTCATGGCAGCGTCATGAAATTAGATCATGACAGAGTTCATGGCATCCAGGACTTACGGAGAGTGAGGAGGTGGGGGAGTCTAGTCGCCCCTTGTTTTTTTTTTGTTGTTGACATGTTTTTAGCTACCTAACTTATTCTTACTAAAGATTCTACCCCCTTCCAATAGTGGCATAGGCTGGGCACCAAAATCTTTTAACACAAGGGCCACTGAAAGACACTTATGGAAGCCCTAACACCAGTTGGTTAGAATGGGCCACTCAACCAAATACTGCCATGAAAATAAACCTACTACCAGATACCTGCCATGAAAACCCATTCTAATGTGTACTGTTGCTAAGAGTGCTCGTTATAGTAATACTTTATTTCATAAATTCTATGTCTGAAGCAAGAAAATATTTTGGAAATGGGACACCAATTCTGAACCAGACTTTGAAAACACTTAATAATGAAATCTGAACTCTAAAAGGATGAAAATATTCTGTATATAAATGCTTAAGTGAGGAACTAATTATAATCATTCATTCATTCAAAGTAGAATTTACTTGGTGCATCCATGGCACAAATCATATTAGTTCCCATAAGCTATCCTAAAAATAAGTGTTTTCTTTATAATTATAAAAGGGCTTGGGTGTAAATCAGAATAAATTATATTCCACAGAGTAGTGAGCCCTTTGAGGCAGGCAGAAATTGCTCAATTTTACTTCTAGGGGTGTTGCCAGAGTCTAGGAAACGAGAGAGGTATTGGCCTCAACCAGTGAGAAGTAGATCCAAATACATATTCAGTGAACATTCACAGGTTTAAATTAGCACACGAAGACTTACTGTGTGCAACTGGGAGAAAATGAAGGAAGAGGTGACACGGTTCAAAAGGAAGTACACTTATTATCTGACTTAGATAACTGTAACCCTTCTGTGTATCACCTTTACATTAGGAATAAAAGAAAAGAAAAAACTATGTGCTATTTTTAGTCTTATAATTACTGTAAGTATAAAAATAGTTTAGGAGAAATTATTTTTAAGTGGAAATTTTCCTTACAAATAAATAAAAACTCTACAAAAGTAAATTTATGATTAAAATATAATCTTAATAGACAACAAGGGCTCATATCCATAAAGCTAGCTACTCAGGAGGCTGAGATCTGAGAAACAGTTCAAAGGTAGCTGGGGCAGGAAAGTCTGTGAGACTCCTATTTCCAGTTAGCCACTAAAAAGCAGAAGAAAAAGAAACCAACAAAAAAACCTAAGGAACAACACCAAGGCCCTGAGTTTAAGCCCCAGGACTAACATATACTCAGACATATAATACCTGAAATAACTAATAGAATGGATAATTTAAGTCTCATCTTTTGTTTTGTTTTTGTTTTTTTGGTCGGTTTTGGGGCCTGAACTCTGGGCCTGGGCACTGTCCCAGTTCTTCAGCTCAAGGCTAGTGCTCTACCACTTGAGCCACAGCACCACTTCCAGCCTTTTCTGCTTATGTGGTGCTAAGGAATCAGACCCAGGGCCTCATGCATGCAAGATAAGTACTCTACCACTGTGTCACCTTCCCAGCCCTTAAGTGTCATCTTAAGGTCTCATCTTAAATAATATCAGACAAATATCTACAGAAAAAGAAACATGATTTATGCCAACACTTAAAGAGACAAAGCCCACGATTTTTTAAATTTGAGAAGGTTTATCAACTCATACATCTAAAAACCTTAGCAAAACGCATAAAGGACCCCTCCCCCACAGTATAACCCCTGCTTTCACTATATTTGATGTCAGTATAACTTGTGGAGGAGATGGGGAAAAACCAGTTGTTTAAGGATACAGGTGGACCTGATGCAACAATGAGAAGTACAAGTTGTCATGTCCAAAACGAGCTTTACAACGTCGGAGGAGGCTGCAATGCTTGGTAAGAAATGTATGCATTATCCTGCCCATGTAATTGTAACCCCTCTGTACAGTATGTTCACAAATAAAATAAAATAAAATTTAAAAAAAAACGCATAAAGGAAAATCAAATCTATTTATCTCAAATTCACACTGCTAGAATCAGAGATGAAGGCAAAATATTTAAAGTATGAAGAGAAAAATGTTACACTTTGGAAATATACCTGAATAATGATGGCAAGATTCTTATTCAAACAATGAAAATCACAAAAAACAACTTTAACATACTAAAAGAAAAAAACATAAACCTCCAATTCTATACTTAACAAGAGTATCCTAGACAAAAGGATAACATCTCAGACAAGTGATAGCTCAAAGGATCTGCCATTAATAAATTCTAAGAGCAGATGGGAAAAACAGAAAACACATACCAATATGGCAAACTTAAACCTAGCAATAGTTGCACTAAATATAAGTGGATTAATCTTTTTTGTTTGTAAGTGAATTGTAGGGCCTGAACTCAGGGCCTGGGTGCTGTCCCTGAGCATTTGTACTCAAGGCTAGGTGTCTATTACTTTGAGCCACAGCTCCACTTACAGTTTTCTGGTGGCTAACTAGAGATAAAAATCTCATGGACTTTCCTGCCTGGGCTGGTTTTGAACCCATATCCTCAGATCTCAGCCTCCTAAGAAGCTAGGATTATAGGCATGAGGCAGCAGCACCAGCCTTGATAAATCTTTTTGTGAAAGCCTGAATTTTCTTTAAAAATACAGAATTGTATTTTTAAAGTATTTTGCATTAAAGACTGAGAAAGACTGAAATTGAAAAAAATAAAGATTATAACCTGCCAAAGCTAGTTACATAAAGCATTCTGACTATATAAATGACAAGAAAATTATCAGAAAGTGAAATATTTCACAACAAAGACAATTGATTAGGGAAAATAATAAGTATGCCCACATACAAAAAAATTCAAGATATGAAAAGAAAAATTCACCAAATACATGAAAACAAAAAACAGAAAAATCTACACTCAAAAATTTAATATGCTTCTTAGTAATGGATATAATAAAAAGACAACTTAGTAAGAACATAAAATTTAATATAATTAAGTGATTAATCATCCTAATTAACCTTTGCATCAGAAAATCAGAAGGAAACAAAAATGCCATATTTCTCAAGTTGTGTAGGATGTTCATTGACATATAACATGTAGTAGGAAATTAAAGTAGTCTTGAAGTGCTGCAATAAATCCAAAAAAATGACTGAATATTTACAACCATATAAAATAGAGCCAGAGCTCAATAACAAAAAGAAAATATGAAAAATTCCCATACTGGAAATATACTAACAATCTTCTAAATAAATAATCTATGTATCAATGAGAACTAACAGTGCAAGTGAAAAAATTCTTTTTGGTGAATAATAATGGAGGCACAATAAATGAAAATTTGTGGAACACTATGTAACATAAAAGCAAAATAAATAAATATCAAGTCATATCTTAGGTACTGAGAAAGGTTTAAAAATCAATAAAACTTCACAAGTATCCATAATATGACAAAAAGATTTAAAAATCGTTCATTAAGCCTCACACTAACTAGCAAAGAGGACAAAATTAAAAATTAAAAATGGAAGCAAGAAAGCTCTAAAAATGACAGCAAAAAGCAGTAATGTAAAAAACATAAACAGTTTTCTTTAAAAAACCAACAAAGCCAAAGTATGGATCTTTATAAATAGGTACATAATTTATCAATCTAATGAAAGAAGAGAGAGAGAAAGGCAAAGAAAGAAAGAGAAAATCATCACTATCAGTAATAAAAATAATCAGGATAATCTACAAGCATTATAAAAAGTAATTTTATTTTTCCATGAAAAGTAATTCTACTTTTTCAAGTTATAATTGTACTGATGATTTATTTATCACTTACTATATAGCAACACGGTGATACGCATTTATAAATGTTTCCCTGTACCCTTATTAATTGGCTTTTTTTTTCAAATTCTTTATTGTGATTAAGTGATTACATAATTTCACAGTATTGTGGCATAGTGTTGCTTAGTTTAAGTCACAAACACATTCTAACTTTCATGGGGCAACTTGTCTATCGTAGTCTATAAAATTTATGAGTTCTATGAACTTTGACAATACAGTTATTTCTTCTACATGGGGTGATATGTACATTTCTTTCCTTGTGCATAGTGTCAGCTGTTCCCTCTTTCCCACTCATTCCCTCCCTCCCATCACTGCCATTGAGTTGCTTAGTTCATTTTGATCAATGTGCAGTGCAGCTGATGGGTCCCACTGTTATGTTTTTCCCTGATTCCGTCTAGTTCTGTGTCCTCCTCCTGGTTTCCCTCCAGTGTGCACATATATACCATATATGTGATCAGCAGCATGGGGTAATTTAGTAGTGATTTGACCAGACGAGTGGAGGTCCTTTGTTTCTCAGGTCTTGTTAACTTTGTCATAGTACCTTACGGTTTGGCTTTAACATCCACTTATCAGAGAGACCATGTGTGTTTGTCTCTTTGCTCTTGGCTTACCTCACTTAACATCTTCTAGTTCCATCCATTTCCCTGCAAATGCCATTATTTAATGGCTTTGATGCTACATTTTCTCATTCTCCAAATGAAGAATGAGGATTGAGAGTTCACTAATTCTCAGAAAACTCAATCTTTGTCTTATTCCGAAGCCCACACTCTTTCCAAAACACCACCCTGTCACTGTCAGTGATTAATGCACCACTTTTAACTAGCTTGTCAAGAGAAAGTGCCACCTACCTTTTGTGTTCAGTCCTGTTTCTTATATTAATTGAACCAGAAAAATTAAGAATTTCACAGGGATATTTATCCAGCTGCTTTTATTCTCATGAACTGACCTGTTGTCCTTCAAGCTACAGGATTTGTTAGAGGATAAATAAACTCTACTTTCTTATCATTTGTAAACTTTTAAGGATTATTGGGTAGGTATAGTCTAATCCCACATTTTTAGGTAAAATGGAATTTAATTTAAAACAGACAGGAATGATAAAGCATGCCTCTGAAAATTGGGTGACTTCCATCAGGGGACCTTTATTCATTGCCCTCAAATCCATCCCTCATGCCACTCCAGGCTCAGTTTTCTTTGAAAACATTTATATATCTGCTCAACTGAAAACTCCTCAAGGACAAAACCCAGGTCTTCTTCATGATTATCTATATACACAATGCATCTAATACCAGGCATACAGTAGATACTCAATAAGTATTAGTTGTATTCATCACCTAGTTAGATATTTTAGTCTCAATTAGAGTGCAATTATTGCAATTATTGCTAGGTTTAGGTTTATTATCTTGCCATGTTTTTTTCTCTTTTTGTATCTGCTCTTAGAACTTATTGAGAGAGTTTCTGAGTTTTCACTTGTCTGAGACATCATTATCTATTGTGAAAATATTCTTGCTGAGAAAAGAGAGATCCATACAATTCTAGGTTGAGAGTCCTGAGCTTTTCTGCTCAAAGCTAGCACTCTACCACTTGAGCCACAGCTCCACTTTAAACTTTTTTGGTAGCTACCTGGAGGTAAGAATCTCATGGACTCTTTTGCCCAGGTTGGCTTCGAATGATGATCCTCAGATTTCAGCCACCTGTATAGCTAGGATTATGTATGTGAACCACTGGCACCCAGCAAAGAACAGTAAATGCAAATGTCAGCAGTCATGCAACTAACAATTTTAAGAACTTTAAAAAACCTGTTTAGCCAAATTAGTTTTTAATGTGTTCTGTAATCTTTTAGAGAACTTTAAAATTCTAGGACAATTTGGCTTGCTTAATATTGTTTTGTATTGTATTTATAGTTCTCTCAGTCTGTAGGAAAATGAATTCCATCAAAACAATATATATGTATATATATATATGTATGTATATATATGTTTGTATATATATATACATATATATATATATATATATATAGCAAGAAACTGTGAGCTGGTGGTTCACACCTATAATCCTAGATACATAAGAAGCTGACACCTGCAGGATTGAGGTGCAAAACTAGCCTGGACAGAAAAGTCCAAGAGATTCTACCTGCAGTTAAACGGCAAAATTCTGGACTAGAGGAAAGATTCAAGTTGTAAAACAACCAAGCAAGCCAAGTGAGAGCACAGCGCCGGAGTTCAAACACAGGTATTGAAACAAAAGAAAAAAGAAATATAATACAAGAGACAAATGTAAGCCACATAAATGAACTTAAATATTCCAGTGCTGACATGCAAACATTCTAGAGTAAACAAATTTATATTTAATAATAGGCTTAATTTAGCCAATATATTTTTTCAGTATATGGTATTAAAATATATTGATGGGTTTTACCTTCTTTTATTCATACTATGTTTTCAGTGTTATATTTTACTTTCACCCTGCAGAATATCACACTTGAAACTGGCCATGTCTCACTTGCTCAAGAGTGCCATGTTACTAAGTGGCTAGTGAAAGTTCCAACTCAAGAAGAGACTTCATCAGATAGAGCAGCAATCAGTCATATGGAGAAAAACCAAAATTGCTTCAACATGGAAAAAAGATTCCCAGTGAAAGGGGAACAGAGAACATAGCTTTATTTTTCTCTTCTACCTTTTGCCAGGTAGCGTGAGGCAGGGAAATGTCTCCACAAAAAATTAATTCTTAAGCTACCTAAGTACTGCACAATTTAGGCATTCTGAATATTCTAAGCACCTTGATAAAGTTATTAGGAGCTAAGACAGAGAGCCCTTTCTGACTTCCTCAGAAAGCCTGTGAATGTATATGAAGTCAAAAATCAACAAGACCCCAGAGTTCACCGGATCACAGCTGTGTTTTGAGATAGAAATGATTCACAGTAGCTTGTATGTTTGAACTCTGAAAAACAGATTGTTGTTCAAACTGATGGAATTAGGCACATGCAAAGCATGAACAAATTTGACAGAACTATTTCCTTGAAAAATTATTAATCCTTAACCCAATGATAGTTTCCTTTGATTAAAAATTGTTATATCCTACCTCCTCAAAAGTTGTATTTTTTTCCCTAGCCCAGCTCTGACCTAATCCTTGGTTTAGAAATCCACACTACAAAATCTAAATCACCACAGATGATTCTAGTTTGAGCAAATTACCCACAATTAAAGATTAAATCTTTTATAGGTGTTCTGTAAAAAAATGTTTTTAAAAAGCAGTCCCATCTATGATATGGAATCACACAGACCAGCCTAGAATTGGCTTACCCAAATTACCAGTCCTGATGAACAAGAGAGATCGACTAGGATCATTATAGCCAAAGAAGCTCCCAGATTCAGATGATTGATTATCAATTCAAAAGTCTAAGTCTAGTTCCTAATCTCCTTTGCCCAAGAAGAGCCTACAAATCCAACCAAATCAATAGAGAAATACTCCCAAGAATCTTGCTAATTTGTTCCTAAATTATTGGTTCCTAAATATCACTGAATGCAACATAGTAAGTCTATATCATTTGAGAGCTATATTTTCCTCCTGCTGAATTAATCCTAGCAGACTCCTGTATAAAGTTAATGTATCAGTAAGAGATATTCTTTACTCAGACTAGTAACTATCTAACCAGATAAATTTCTTTTATGAATAATCCTATAAAATGACAACATTGGGGCTGGGGAGGTGGCTCACTGGTAGAGCGCTTGCCTTACATGCATGAGGCCCTGGGTTCGATTCCTCAGCAGCCCATAAGCAAAAAGAAAAAAGCCGGAAGTGGCACTGTGGCTCAAGTGGTAGAGTGCTAGCCTTGAGCTGAAGAGTGAGGGACAGCGCCCAGGCCCAGAGTTCAGGCCCCACAACCGAAACACCCCCCAAAAATGACAACATTGTAATAATGAGTTGTCTGTGATAACAAGATTTAAATAATAGTAACATATTTGGTTCTTTGGTAGAACAGGTGAGATGTGACCAAAAACCTTATTATGTCTAATAAATATTTGCCATGTGAAAATGCTTGAAAATTAAGTTTTCACAAGAGTTTTTAAAATATGTTTGTTATTGTAAAAATAGTGTACAGAGGGGTTACAGTTACATGAGTAAGGTAATGAGTCCATTTCCTATGGAGTATTGTTACCTCCTCCTTTGTTACAATTCAAAGCCACTCACTAACTATAATCTATGAACTCTCATTTAAAAGCCAGCACCAAGCCAGGTGTGGGTGGCTCATACCTGTTATCCTCAGGAGAATGAGATTTAAGGATCACAGTTCAAGCCAGCCCAGGGAAGGAAAGGCTCTGCAAGGGTCTTATCTCCACCTAAAAATACTTCTCAAAAAAGGCCAAAAATGGAATTCTAGCTCAAGTGGTAGAACACAAGCCTTGAGCTAAAGACTCAGGCCCTACGTTCAATGATGGCACCAAAACAAGAAACAAAAACCCCACAAAACAAAAACCCAGCACCAAGAAAAATTTATTAATTTTCTTAGAATAAATTAATCTACCCTTCTTTATGCTCGATTTTCTTGAGTTGGCTTAAAAGCTACATGAGTCTTTGCTAAGCTTAAAGACCTAGTCTTTTGTCGATGCTTTTTTTTTTTTGTGTGTGGTTCCTCTTACACTCATTTCTACTGCCATAAAGGGTCAGTTTAATGGTGGTCACAGCTTCCCACACAGGGCACACGTTCAATGAATGTGAGTAAGTTAACAAAGAGAGAGAACTCTCAGAGCTTTAATAAACTGCAAAGATACTGGTGGACTGCAAGTTAAAATTCATTCAGAGGAAAGGGGCCTTTCGAATCACTTTTTCTGGATGAGAGATCAGAGCAACTGAACCAAAACCTTAAAATAGAAGGTGTTTTATTCTCATCGGTTCTGACATTTTAGTGGTGAGCTGCAAGTTATAAAAACTGCTACTAAAATCCAAATTACTCACACCATATGGATAAAGATGCCTGCAAATGTCTTTTTATCATTACTGGGTCTATGAATGTAGAAAGTCATCATGTTTCAAATTATTGCAGGATGATTTTTAAAATAAGCATGAGGAAAGGAAGATGGAGGTATGGAGCGAAAATAGAGACTTCAACAAGTGGAATGACAGCCACGGACCTCCTCCTTGTTAATAGGTAAGAAGACTGTGTTTACCTCATATCTATCAAAACTGATGAATTTCAGAAAGAACCATACATCTCCTAGTCGTAAATATCATGGTCATCTTAATCAAGTTTCTCAGACCTTGAACCTTCATTTAATCCTTTAAACATTAATTTAATTGACCTGGATTAAAATGGAAAGACATGGAAAAAATTATATTAAGTGAAGTAAGCCAGGCCCAAAGAAACATAGGTCCCAGGGTTTCTCTTATTTGCAATAACTAGTATATGTCTGGGACAAGCAGAAAAGGTCAAATAAGATGATGTTAGGTGAAATGAACCCCAAGATACGAACACAAGTGGTTTTTTTCTTTCTTGCTATTGTTTCTAACATATTTATAAGGTGATTGTTTTGTTGCTTTGTATGTCCCTCTCCCACGCTATAGCCCCTGTTTTCACTGTATTTGATGTTGGTATAATTTGGGGAGGGGAAGGGAAAAAACAAAATGTTTAAATAGGGCTACAGGTTGACCCATTGCAACAATGAGATGTACAAGATGCTATGTTGAAAAAAGAACTTTTCAACTTTGGTGAGGGGGTAAGGGGAGTGTATTCGTGGAGATAGGAGGGCAGTGATGGTAGGGGAAAAACAAAGGAGGAGCAATGTAAGAAATGTAAGGAGCAATGATAAGAAATGTACTCATTAACTTGCTCATGTAATTGTAACCCCTCTGTACAGTATTTTCACAATAAAAATATATTAAATAAAAAATAAAATAAATGGCTTGTGGCCATTTATTTAATATTTAAATGTTAAATATTCAAATACTTAATAAATGAATAAATAAATATAATGTAAGATCATTTAAAAACTAATCATTATCTCTCCTTTGCCTTTTTAGTTTGTGTGCAGTACTGGACAGTAAAAGCAAGATCTTGTTCTTGGAACTAAAGTGTTCAACCACTTGAGCTATAACTCCTGGCCTTTTACTTTTATTCTGTTTTGGGGATAGGGTCTCACTAACTTTACCCATGCAAGGTTGAATTCATGATGCTCCTATCTCTGCCTTCTGTGTGTCTGGGATTATGAGTGCAACCACAATTGGGTCTTTTTCTTATCTTAGTGATGAAGTAGACAAGTAAAATTTTGAAATGCATTTATTCCATGAGATAATCAGAAAAATAACACACACACACAGACAAATTCAGGAAAGCAGGAATAGTTGAAGATATTCAACATTCCTACTTGATATTTCTTTCTCTTCCAGAACAATAGCACTTTATTCCTGCCTAGGTGAGGGGTGCCAGATCTCAAATACTTTAAAGATGCTTTCTCCCATAATACACACTTTGGGCTACATTTTTTAATTGGAAAAATATTATTTATCTATTTATTACTTTGTTTGCCAATACTCAGGGCCATATGCTCTTACTCAACTTCTTCTCCAAAGGCTGGTGCTCTACCAGTTGCCCCACATCTCTACTTCCAGGGAATGTTGCAGACTTTTCTGCAGTGGCTGTCTTGGAAACTTGATCCAACTTGATCTCAGATCCCTGAGTAGCTAGGATTGCCAACATTGAGTCACATTGAGTCACAAGCTCCAAGATCATGGTTCTTTTCTTGATAACAAGATCTAGAATCAAGGCAACAATGCTCAGTAGGAAATGGACTCATTACCTTGCTCATGTAACTGTAACCCCTCTGTGCAGTATCTTTACAATAAAAAAAAACATACAAAAAAAA
Organism: Dipodomys ordii; assembly: GCF_000151885.1. Taxonomy (NCBI): domain Eukaryota; kingdom Metazoa; phylum Chordata; class Mammalia; order Rodentia; family Heteromyidae; genus Dipodomys; species Dipodomys ordii. The sequence continues at coordinate 11,685 of NW_012267325.1, forward strand.
TTTTCAGATACAGCAGCAGAAGACTTCCTGTTTTTCACTAAATTCTTGCCACTTCCATAACCAACCTTATTCTCTTGATTTTGCTGATGATGGAATAGCTTCAGTGTTTCCAGAAAATTCTTGACTGCACATTGAAATCAGTTCAGGAGTTTATCAAACTCTGATGTCTAACTCTGAACTCAAAGCAAAATTTAAAATACTGAGAGGAAGCTAGGCACCAATGGCTCATGTCTGTAATCCTAGTTACTGAGGAGGCTGAGATCTGAGGATAACAGTTTGAATCCATCCCAGGCAGAAAAGTCCATCAGACTCTTACTTATTCTTAACCAGCAAAAAGCAGGAACTAGAGCTGTGGCTCAAGTGGTAGAGTGCTAACCTTGAGCATAAAAATTCAGGGACAGCACCCAGGTCCTGAATTCCTAGTCCTAGAGCTGCACCCCCCACAAAAAAATTATGAGTGGAGTAGCAGTATTTTTTATAAAGCTTGCAAGTGACTTCAATTTTCAGCATAGGTTGAGACACTGGATTAAACCAAGTTTACTAAAGTAGTAAATACATTGGGAATAAAAGGTGAGTTTATGACCATGCAGAACCAAAGCTTCTCTCAAAGATGTCTCATAGAACCAACCAGGGTCTGAAGAGGTTGAATAAGGACAACATCCATAATCCAACGAACCCATCATGCATCCATCAGCTACTGGTCCTGGGGAAAACGATAATGCCTTTTACAGTCACCAGTGTCAGAATTCATATGAGATGCAGCAATTTCTGGGCCTGTATTGAACAGCCTATGCCATGTTTCCTGGAGATGTATATTAAATCTACTAAGTCATCAAGTAATGCTTTGTACATTAAGATCCTATTACCATGTGCACTTGGTTCTTTCCTACCAAAATGTTTGTTTATCATTGTGCAGATGTTGCTGGAGGGATTCTATGGGATTATTATGTATTTCTAACTTTAACGTTTATTATTCAGGAGTGGCAGATAGCTACCAGGAGACAATACTGAGAATGGAAAAATCTGCTGTGCTTTTATGTAACCAGCATAAAACTTTCCATATGATAGAAATCCAAGATCCGGCAGCCAAGTCACTAACGGCTGAAAACAATAAATCCAATTAGCATTATTTTCTTTAAAAAGAAACAAACTATACAATTCTATAGTATGGTTTAAAAATATTAACTTAAAAAATATACTGTGCCTGAATTGGCCAAAGAATTCTCAATTTCATTAATTATCCTGGATCAGAACATAAAAATTAAAAAATAGAAAAGTATTATCATAAAATCTACTCAATTATTTCACTGTTCTCCATACATATGTACAATTATTTCTAAGTCAAAAATGAGTAATTGAAAATTTAAAAAGTAAAAGTAAAGAAGAGTGCTCACCTAAAACACCCAAAACCATGTAGTTGGCCTAAGAACCCCAACATCTATCTCTATATTTCTATTCCTGTCCATGTCCGCATCTATAGCTATATATACATGTAGTTGCTCTTCCACACAAAGAAGCTTGTAGCCATTTGATCATGGCTCAAACCTGTAATCCTAGCTACTCAAGAGGCTGAAATCTGAGAATGTCAGTTTGAATCCAGCCAGGGAAGATAAACCCAAAGGACTCATCTCCAACTAAACAGAAAAAGACAGAAAGTAGAGATGTGGTTCAAGTGGTAGAGTACCAGCCTTCAGCAGAAAAAGCCAAGTAAGAGTACAAGGACATGAGTTCAAATGCTAGTATCAGCACACACACACACACACACACAGAGAGAGAGAGATAGAGAGAGAGAGAGAATGCAAAAGAATTAGGGATAAAATTTATTTTAAAACCTGTAGCATCCATACAAAGGAAATACAAAATTTTGCCAAAATACATAAATAACAGCACAAATGAGCAGTTGTATATGAATTGACTAAATACTGAGAAAGTGAAATGCTTCCCGGGTTCTTTTTAGGTTTTATATAATTCTAACAATAATAGGGTACCATAAAATCAGCGTATATAATCAGAGCCAAATATTTTCCACAGTTTTATTACTGAATATTAATTGCTTATAGAGAAGGGTCCAATTATGTTATTTCCATACATGAATATAATATACTTTGATCATATTCCCTTTTTACTAAAATTTCTAATTTTCATCTCTTCAAGCCCTCTTTTTTTCTTTCTTGCAATTTTTCAAATTATGAGCATTTCATACATGCATAAAAGATATTTCCATCACACTTTACCCCTCACCTTTGCTTTTCCCCTCCTATCTCTTGCTACTCCCTGACTCAATAATGTCCAATGTCAGATAATGTCCAGTTTTCTCTTTAGATCTAGCTTGTACAAATGAGAGAAAACATGCAGTATTTGTCTTTTTTGAATCTAGCTTATTTGAATCTAACAAATGTCATCCATCTTCCAACAAATGATATTACTTTGTTTTTTTAAATAGCTGAATAAACTCCTGTGTGTGTGTGTGTGTGTGTATCACATTTGCTTTATTCATCAGTGGACAGGCACCTAGGCTTGTTCCATAGCTTGTTATTGTGCTGTTTTGTATTTTCCAAATATATGTCCAGGAGTGGTATGGTAAGGTCACGTAGTCTTTTTATTTCTAGGTTTTTTGAGGAAGCTCCAGAGTTATGTCTATAGTGACTGGGGACTAACTTACATGCCTTCCAAGAGTCTACAAAAGTTTCTTTTCCTTGTTGGTTTGTTGATTTTTGTTTCCTTGATGAGTGTTATTTTGATTGGGATGTTGAATATTTCTTCAAGAGTTAATTGGCCTCATATTTCTAGGTTTGAGAACCATCTGTTCAATTTATTTACTCATTTATTAATTGGATTATTTGTTCTGGTTATTTTTTCTTTACTAGAAGGGCAATACTAGGGATTGCACTCAGGGTCTTCCTTCCTAGTCAAAAAGCCTGAAGATATGGTTCAAGCATATCTCTAGACCCTTTATCCATTGCTTATTTATTTATGTACTTATTTATTTATTTTTGTTGGTTGTGAGGCTTAAACTCAGGGTCTGGGCACTGTCCCTGATCCTCTTTGTGCTCAAGGCTAATGCTATACCACCTAGAGCCAAAGCCCACTTCTGGGTTTTGAGTAGTTAATTGGAGATGAGTCTTATGGGACATTACTTTAACCATGTAACAGAAACCCCTCTGTACAGTATTTTTACAATTTAAAATATATTTTTAAAAAAGGAGTTTCAGGAGACTTTTCTGCCCTGGCTGGCTTTGAACCTTAATCCTCAGACCTCAGCCTCCTGACCAGCTATGTTTATAGGCATGAGCCACCCATGGCTGGTTTGCATTGTTTATTTCTAAGGTGGGGTCATGCCCTAAGTTTGGCCACCTGAGCTGTAATCCTCCTGTTTGTGTTTCCCAGGAACAGCATAACAATGTTGGTAAACATGTGTATGTGGGTTCCCAACAAAATTCCACACAACAGGTGGTGCAGCATAGATCTCACAAAAGCCTTGGATACCAGAGGGGAAAGTAAACACCTTCACAGGGAACAGTTTTAGTGACACAATCTCACCAGCCCCACAAACAAGAGCTCTCTGCACTAGGAAATGATTCAGAATTATCAAAAGCCAACTTGCCTTGCTGTTCATTTTCAGAAATACACAGTCGGAGTTCAGATAAAATGTTTCATTTGTTGGTTAACTGGTTGAGTTACCTAAATCTTATAATTCAAGTAACACTTGTAGGTTTTAATAAATGATTTCTGAAAAGAAAATTCTTCACTATTTACCTAACAAGAGCTTCATCACATTGGTTGTGATTTTATTTTAAGTGAATGTAAAATAGTTCAATCTTTAAATATTTGCTTTTTAAGCAAATAAACTGTTGGGCACTAAATTTAAGCATGTTGCATTTTATTGTCCAAATATTCTAGTGTAGGTACACTAATTTTTCAAATAGATTCCAAACTTCCCAAAAGCAAACATATATTCTTTGGTGTCCATTCTGCTCTCATTTTCCAAAGTGCTTTTAGACCACATCACCAGTGTTACCTGCCTCTAGTTTCCTCAAATGAATACTTTCTGCTTGGAAATTTCCACAACTATTTATGTACTCATTGAGCCAGTCATTTAGGAAACATTTATTGAACACCAAGTATGTGTCAGGCACTATACCCAGTGCTGCTGATATCAAGATAAATAAGGTGTAACTAAACTTGGTCTCTGTCTTCATCCAACTCACTCCTGTTTGGCAGAGCCAAAAGAACCCACATCTTCATCCATTCAGCAGGTGTTATTAGATACCCCCCATGAGAAAAGTTCAATATAATCCTTTTTATACTTGCCCAAACCCACTTTTAATTTAACTACCTTGGACATACATACATCAATAACTACAGATCTCACTCCACCTCCCAGTAGTCAATGACAGTAATTCTAGGCACTCTCAGACTTGTAGTGATATTTTTTCCATGAGTCTCAGTTGCCTATTCTTGTGATCCGTCTGAAGGGTTTAAGAGATACTACTGATAATGCGTAAAAGCAGATAGAAACAAGCCTCTCCATCCATGTGCGTAAGCTATGGGACTTTCAAACAATGCAGGCAGCAATGGGACAGAGAAAAGTCTACCCACCTACCCACTCAAAGACATAACATTACTTCATCTATGAACTTGCACCAACCCTCTCCCTTTACCTGTGATCACATGGTAAGTGAGAACCGTGGGTGATGATCAATAGGCCCTTGGTTATTTTTATGGAACCCAAGGTCTGCTCTAAATGGTCTTAGAGCAACTGCAAAAATACACCAACTGCTGCTTTGGAAAAGTAGAATTTTGAGTAGATAGATCACGATTCAACTATTAAAAGAGAGGTACTCAGTAGAAAGATAAGTTGCAAAGTTAATTAAAGTGATGTATAGAACAGGAGGGAAAATTTGGAAGAGAGTAAGAGAAGGGATGGCATTGTCCAAAAAGAAATGTGCTCATCACCTGACTTACGTAACTGTAACCCTTCTGTACATCAGTGTTATAATAACGATAATAAAAATAATTAAAAATGTATGCAGATCAAATTCTCTATTGACCTTGGATTATTTTCTTAAACATATGAAATTGAATGAGTCTAGTTAAATAAAAATATATATAACATACTGGGTGCCAGTGGCTTACATCTATAATCCTAGCTGCTCAGGAGGCTGAAATCTAAGGACTGCAGTTCAAACTCAGCCCCAGCCTGAAAGTTCATGAAACTCTTATCTCCAATTACCCAGAAAAAAGTTGGAAATGATCTTAACAATAGTAACACAGCATTTGTATGATGTTTACTACATGCTAAAGGCAGAAGCAAGAACTTGATATATGAAAAGCAGACCACATCTAAAGTAGCATTTTAATTTCGAAAGGTAGGTATCTGGGTTTGCATCTAAAACATGGGCTTGGAACTTCTTGACTCCAATGCTACTAACATTTTGGATGAGCAATCATTTGCTGAGGGTACTGTTCGATGAACAGTAAGGTTTTCAGAAGCCCTTAGCCTCTACTCACAAGAGGCCTGTAGTATGTACAGGTACTATTCATTCCAATTTTTTTAGACAGTCTTGCTTTGTAGCTTAGATGGTCTTCATATTCACTATGTAGCACAAGTGTGCCTTGAATACTCCATTCTTAATCACCTACAGGCTCAGATTATAGAATTTTACAACTATGCCTGACTCCCCATACTAATTTAACAACTAAACATATCAAATGTCTCTTGGGGAGTGGGGAAAGAGCAAAATTATCCCTAGTTGAAAATTGCTGTGATAGCTACAGAGTCATGGGATATAAAAGAAAGATTTTAGGGTTGATTCTTGGAGTTCAGTTAGAGTTAGCAGCAATTTTAACAATATAATGAAATATCCAAGAAAGAGAGTACAATATCAGACTGTACTAAAATTAGGAAGTGTATAATAGCAGGCAAGATGGCTGCTTCCCATTGGTAAATGAATGGCTGTATTATTTTAGTGGATATTGCCTCTGGTAGGCTTAAATGACATTTAATTTGCCTTCAGAGAGTGACTACATAGTAATAGACTCTTACTCAAACTCCTCAGGAAGGCTAAGGAAACAAGAAATACTTACAAGGCTAGACTCACAGAGAAATGTAAAAATCTCTTCAGTTATAAGAATTTCATTTTTTTCTGAAGCATCAGAATTTAGAAAGAGAACTACTGAGTTCTAACTTACATTCAGATATGCTTATTATAGCTGTCCAAGAAAGGTATGAAGATGTTTACTGTAATTTTGTATGCATCTTGGTGGACTTGCCATTGGCATTCTAGGGGTTTCTGCTGTTAAATTTCATTATGTTCTATACATGTAGAACTATCTATTTGAACTACTGAAAATATAAGGTTTAGTATAATATCATTTTGAATTTCTTTTTTTTTATATTTTTGTCAGTTTTAGGGTTTAAACTTGAGGTCTGGGCACTGTTCCTGAGCTCATTTGCTCAAGGCTGGTGCTCTACCACTTCCGGTTTTCTGGTAGCTAATTGGAGATGAAATCTCACTGAACTTTTCTGTCCTGGTTAGCTTTGAATCACGTTCCCCAGATCTCAGACTCCAGAGTAGCTAGGATTACAGGTGTGAGCCACCAGCATCTGGCTTCAGTTTTGAATTTTTAATAGTGTATATGAAATTTTGGATAGCACTGAGCTCTTTCTTTGATCCATAAACAATGTTAGCAGGAGGGAATAAAGGAAAGGAATGGGATTCTTCAGAGAAACAGTTCCTCTGAAAAGTGACAATCTTTCTTTGTTAATTCACTGGAAGCTCTGGTTCTTTATAACTCTAAACCTAAATTTCTCAGGAGAAACAAAATGTCATCTGCATTCAGTCACTTAATATATTAATTTAAGATGTGGTCATTGGGTGTCTCAGCAATTTTCAAGGGCAGTGCTTTCGTTGCAATAATCCACAACAATGATTGTGCAGGCAGCCATTATCCAGTTCATGACCCACTCCTAAATCCTAAGTGGTCATTCTAGTGGAGTGGATGTTGTTGCTTTCTCAGTGGAACTAAAATCCTCACAAATTCTGTTTCTGTGGGCTTCAAGTAAAAAGCACTTACAATCAATAAGGGAAAGAACAAACCCTATATTAGGCCAATTGACATAGAAAACAAATGTCCAGTTGTACAAGTAATCAAAGGAATTCAAATGAAAGATAGACATAATAATGTCTATTTTTACATAATAAAAATGTACTTTGGATGGTATTTATAAGGATACATAAGAGAGGAAAATCTGGTGCTATAGGATTTTTTAAATAGTGACAGGCATTAGTAAGTGTTTCAAAAAGAGTCATGCTTTTTCAATTTCTAAATTTAACCTTCTGAAATTCATTGTTCAGATCAAATCTTAAATATGGAGGGAAACCATTTGAGGAAAAATTATGGTAATATTCATTATAATTTCATAAAATTCAAAATTACTTAAATGTCCAATAAGAAATTGATCAATTTCATCCAACCAAGCTAATAAATTGCTCGAGACATTGTTTTGAAGAACAAAGTGATAAGCAAATCAGCATAAAATAAGAGGGAACACAAGCATCATACAAATAAGTTTACAAATTCATCCTCAAAACTCATATTAAATGATGAAAGGAGAAATCCAGAGGTTCTTTTTTATATTTTTTAAATTATTATTAAGTAGTTGTATAAGGGACCTGCAATCCCATAACTCAGGATATAAGTACAATGCTTCTTGACAATGTCACCCCCTCCTTCTTTCTCCCCTCCTTTCCCCCTCTCAATCCTACCCATAAGTTACATAGTTCATTTTTTAGATAATATACATTGAATACAATTCAGAGGATTTGAAAAAAAAATGTTACTGGAAGGGGCTAGGAATATGGCTCAGTGATAGAGTGCTTGCCTCTCATACATGAGGCCCTGGGTTTGATTCCTCAGCACCACATAAGCAGAAAAAAGCCGGAAGTGGTGCTGTGGTTCAAATGGTAGAGTGCTAGCCTTGAGCTGAAGAGCTGAAGGACAGCACCCAGCTTCTACAACTGACAAAAAAAAAAGTTACAGGAAGGATTTAATTCAATTTGGGAGTAATCAAGGAAAATGACTCTGAGATGGAGACATTTAAATTGAGGCCCCAGAAACACAAACATCAAGAGATAACAGGTAAAGAGAAAAGCCTGCATGTAGTGGCAGAACTCAGACTTAGGTAGAAAGAAAAGAGTCATTCACACTCAAGGTAGAGAGTACGAGTTGGTTATCTGATCTAAGTAAAATCAGAAGTTATCATATAGTACATGGTCACATTTATACATTTTAAGGATCAATAAGATTAATTAAATTGTTTTGTCCCCATTTTTATTTATGGTTGATTATTTTTATTTTATTCATTCATACACTAAATAAATATTTATCCAGCACTCACTCTGTGAATGCCTGCCTCGTTTGTGTATACTTGCGTATAATCTATAGCAAAACAAACACAAATCTCTTACCCTCCTGGAGCTTACATTTTTCCATGGGAGCCAAACAGTCATAAATTTAATGATTAAATTTAATGATTAATGGGGAAAACGCCGTAGAGTACTAAACATTAAAGAATAAATGGGGGGACTGGGAAGGTGGCTCAGTGGTAGAGCGCTTGCCTTGCATGCCTGAGGCCCTGGGTTCGATTCCTCAGCACCACATAAGAAAAAGAAAAAAGCCGGAAGTGGTGTTGTGGCTCAAGTGGTAGAGTGCTAGCCTTGAGCTGAAGAGCTGAGGGACAGTGCCCAAGCCCAGAGTTCAGGCCCCACTACTGGACCCCCCCAAAAACAAGAAAGAAAGAATAAATGGGGTGAGGTTGAGATAGATGGAGTCTTTAATTTTCAGTAGGTCAGAGAAGACTTGAGGAGAACAGAAATATCAAAGGAAAAATATGGAGGGGAAGGAAAAGGAGAGGCACGGAATTTCTGAAGGAAGAATTTCAGGCAGACAAAACAAAAAATGTAAAACTCACTTCAAACCAGGAAGCAGTGACATCAACAAGGAGGAGACTGAAAAGGTAAGAGATGGCTTTTGTACTGTTTGCAATTCTGGGTTAAGACAGAAAGTCAACAGAAAGTATAGTTTCGATGTGTTGGACTGGATGTTGGTACTTCAGCTGCTTCCTCTGTTTTTGCCCCCTTGCTGCCAGCATATGAACATCTTCCTCTGCCATGATGTTGTGTTGCCACAGACCCAAAGCCATGCCAAGCAACCACAAGCTAAAATCTCTGAAACCATAAACCAAAGTAAGCCTTTCTTCCTTTTAAGTAGATTATCTCCAGTATTTTGTCACAATAATGGAAAGCTGAGTGGTTTTATTGATAAGGGATAAATAAGTAAAACCTAAGAAGGTTTTATTGGTAAGTGATGTGAGTTGGCTCCTATTTTGAAAGAATTATTCTGTCTGGTGTCAAGGTCGAAGCAGAAGCAGGAAGCCCAAGAAGTAATCTAAGATATTACCCATGGAGATGGAAATTCTGTAATCATAATCAGGCTAGCAGCTAAGCCTCACCAAAACTAGGAAATGCACAATAACTAGGACTCCCAGAAAAGAAGAAATCAGACGAAGTTGGTATTACAGAGATGGGGACTGGGATGTGCCATTAACAGTTAAAACTGCTTAACTGCCATTCAGTATTTTCTTTTTCTTATTTTATGATTTTTTAAGTAGTTGTACAAAGGAGTTGACATTTCACAAAACAGTGTATGGATGCATGTATCTTATTCACTGTGACTCCTTTCCACATCCTCACTCATCCCTCCCCTACCTATCTCTTGCCCCACTTTTCTTCATTTTGCAGGATATGCACTGAATTCTTACTATCTCTGACTTCAGTCCCCAGCCAGGCAGCACTGCCACTGCTGAGTGATCTTGTGGAATGGCTGCCAAGACTAGTTCCCCCTTCTCAACTGGAACCGGGAAGGAAGGGTCATGTGGCAACCCAGGAAGAGGACACATGCCAGGATGATTCTAGGCATGTTTTCCCTTTCCATAGAAAGTGTGCTACCATTGCTCCTTCTCTTTCAACAAATATCCCCAATGAACATTTTTCATTTGGTCACATTCTCTCTCTCTCTCTGCTCCCCCTTTTGTTTCTAATCACACAGAAAAGGGGTTCCATGCAAAGATAATGAGGAGTATAAGCTACGTGAGTTCAGTATTAGTCCTCACTGCATATCTTATAAGCCGCAGTTTTTGTGGGAGAAAGAGGAGTGAGCTGAATGGCATAGTTCCAGAAGTATTCTTTCATTATGAAATTGTCATCTGGGTGGAGAGCTTCAGATGCTAGCTAAGACCCCACCTATAGGTCCAAGCTACAGGTGACTAGTTTGGCTTACTGTCTGAAATGTCCCCTACTTCTGTTTCCTGAGACATCTTGTACTTAAAATAGCTCTTGAAGCATTTGAGGCATGTGGCTGCATAGATGGGCAGTAAGAGAGCTTTTCCCGGCAGGATCTGTGGTCCCTTCTTGCTCTGAGTTCTCCCTTATTTAGCAGTCTTCATGCCATTTGATTTGTACCAGGCTTCTGGCTATTCCTCCGTTTTTCCATGTGCACTGACAAATTTTACAGGGTACTAGCTACATAATTGCCTTCCTCTTTTATGAGCTCAGCCATCGTGTTGTTGGGGCCAGGTGCTTTCCAAGCTAATTTTTTTTCACTGTGGGTTTTAGATGTCGGTTCAATTTCTTCCCTAGGGCTTTGGCAGGGCTTGCTTGCTTGCTTGCTTTTCTTTTATTTTTTTCCCAGTGTATTTAACTGAGTCATTATTGATTACTTTTCCTGGAACATTTAATATCCTTTTCTAATGTCTGTGCTCTTAAGCCTTTCTTTCAGGTGTGTTCTTTTTATATACATAAATACCCCTGTGCATTTGGACATAATATTAAAATGTATAGAGTCTGAAAGTCTCTATACATTCTTAGAAAGAAAGTCCATCCACTCTGACATGCCCTTTCCCTAAGTCTCAACTATGCTCGGAGAAATAAAAGGAATGAGGCTATCTGAATGATCCTGGAAATGTCTTATTATTACACCTCAATAGTAATAATTTGTATATATTTATGTAGAGTTTCCACATGGAATACTTGAAAAAAGAAGAAAAGGCTGTGCTGATGGCTCATGCCTATAATCTTAGCTACTCAGGAAGCTGAGATCTAACAATTGTGGTTTAAAGCCAGACAGGAAAGTCCACAAGATTTTTATCTTCAATTAACCACCAAAAGGCATCAGTGGAGCTGTGTCTTAAGTGATATAGCTCTAGCCTTGAGCAAAAAGCTCAAGAACAGTGCCTAGGCCCTCAGTTTAAACACCCGTACTGGTACCAAAAAAAAAAAAGAGGGAGAAGTTTTCCTTTGAATAGTTACTCCTTCTTGGATACCTGGATCTCTTTCATTTCTTTCTTCTTCTAAATTATCTTTAACATAGAAAAGAATGACTCTAAAGTGAGATATCTTAACAAATGGAGTTCTTTAAGTTCATTAATCATTTTTACAAAAGACTGTGAAGGGGACATTTATAGAAAAACTTATATATGTGGGGGGAAAAAGCAGGCTGTGAGCTATTGGGTCTAGGACAGCACTAGTTTCTTCATTTCTAGCAAGTTTTCCACAGTTCGGGAACTGATTCTTCCCAATCTATATACCAAGAAGCAAGACATCTAGAGCAATTAGAGCAATAGTTCTCAGCCTTGGTTATAAAACCAAATCAGTGAGAGTATCTGGAAATTTTTCTATGGAAGCCATTCCTCAGAGGAATTAAATTAGAATTGCAAAGATTGGAGGAGAAGCATAGTATTTGTATAATCTTCCTAATTAATATAACTAAGGCTGAGAATTATATCAGTTCTAAACAATGAAAGAAGAGCAACTAAAAAAATTAGAAAAAGATGTACAAGAATGCACAATGAAGCTAGAGAATGGAAAAGTGCAAGTAATGCATTTAGGGAATAAATAGCCCAAGATTATGCTTTACTTGTAGAACACCATACTACCAAAAATATGAAATATCATACTTCATTTAGGTAGTTTAAAATACAAGCATAGTCAGGCACTGGTGGCTCACACCTGTAATCCCGACTACTTAGGAGGCTGAGATCTGAGGATTGCAGTTCAAAGCCAGGCCAGGCTCTGGGTTTAAGCCCCACAACTGAAAAAAATATGGAAGCAAACCAATCAGAAGCTGAAGAAATCGTATAAGAAATAAGGGATTTGCAGAATGGAAAGTCTTTCATACCAAGATAAACTGAAAGAAAAAAACCTTTCATGGGGTTGTGACTGATATTTATGTTATGTAAAGATGAATAAATGTAACACTATTGTATTTATAAAATTTTCTAGATGACTAAAACTGTGAGCACTGCATTTCCTTTAAAGAAGTAACTGTATGACTAGTGACATGCCGCAGATGCCAAAGTGCTTGCCTTGCAATTGTAGGCCCTAAGTTCAAGACCAAGTACCACACAAAAAAAGCAATCATAAAATAAATAAAAGGAAGTATTATTTTAACTTATTAGGTATGACCTTTTCCAAAAAGTAGAGTAAGATAATCATTGAGAGAAGCTGAGGGTTTGTTTGGTGGATTGGTTAACTGGTTTGGTTATGCAGTTTTTGAGATTTAGATAGTAAAGGAAAACTTTACTTTCAAGCCTTTTGGTTTTGTTGTTATTGTTGTCTATGGTTTTAGTGGTATTGCGTTTTTAAATATTGAAATAGTTGTACAAAGGGGCTTCAGTTAAATATGTCAATGTCATTCTATCAATCCCCAATCTATCCCAACTCCTACCTCCCTTTGAGATTTCTAGTTCCATTTTCACATATGTACACTAAGTATTATGTTTGTATTTATCCAGCATTCCTCTCCATTCATATGCCCCCTCCTTTTAGCTCACATAAGGTATATTTCAGCTTCCAGGTATTCATTTAAACCATTACTTGTTCAGTACAGTTACACCATAGAAACTGACTCCTGTATATACCATACTTTAGCCAGTTGAATTGTGTAGCTATGTAGAGGGCCCTGCATGTGTTTTATGTAAGTTCATATTTTAGATTTAAATTCTATATATGAGATGGCAAAACCTCCCATGCTCCTGGATTGGAAAGATTAACATCGTGAAAATGGCAATACTTCCCAAGGCTATCTACAAATTCAATGTGATACTTATCAAAATTCCAAACTCATTCTTCAAGGAAATAGAAGAGGCAATCCAAAAAT
>NW_012267325.1:26470-56433 GCF_000151885.1 Dipodomys ordii
AGGGTAAACAAAGGAGGAGGCTGCAATGCTTGATAAGAAATGTACTCATTATCTTGCCCATGTAATTGCAACCCTTCTGTACAGTATGTTCACAATAAAAATAAAAAAAATAAAAATTCTATATATGAGAGAAAACATGCTCCCTTTGTCTCTCTGAGCTTCACTGATTTACTGCATTCAACCTAATTTTTCCTGCATACATAAACAAATAAATACATATTATATGTATATGTTATACACATCCATAGTGCATTTTCTTGAACAATTTACTGGTTGTAGAGCTCCTGTCCAATGGGAAATAGTGGCACAATGAATACAGGTATGCAGGTGCCTTTATTGTATCCTATCGTGCAGTCTCTCAGAGTAAAAAAGTTTGAATTCAGAGCCTATACTTACTAGATGGGTGCTGAAGCACTTGAGTCATACCTCACCATTGTTTTTACTTTAGTTATTCTTTAGATAGGATCTCACACTTGTTTAGGGCTAGACCCAGATCACAATCCTCTCACTGACACATCCCCACTCCTTACCCCCATATAGACAGATTGCAGATTTGTACTACTATGCCTCGCTTACTTCTTGAGATAAATTCTCACTGAATTTGACCAGACTGGCCTTGAACTACAAGTCTTCTGAATAGCTATAATATGAGGTCCACACTTTTCATATACGTTCTCCCTAAAATTCCTTTTCTTTCCTCACTTCCCTTTACATAATTCTTACTTTTTCTACAAATAACAACAACTTATTTCTTCTTGGGAGACTTCCTTGACCACCTTTTCCTCCAAGATGGGTTTAGGTGTTTCCCCAAAGAGCAGGTACTTATATCTCTTATAACCTTCCAGACTGTGTCATAATTATATGTTTCTTCATTGAGAGATTAAGAATGGGGCTTAGAGTATAAGGAATCCTATTTCTGGACAGAGCACTTTTAAATAGTAAATACTATGAAGAGTCATTGAATTTCCTCATTATCTTAGTGGTTACTGAGTGTCTACCTAGAGCCAGGCACTGTGATAGGTAAGTTGTCTACAGAGAGTAAAGAATTTAGATAAAATCTATTCTAGTGGAGTAAGGGAGGAGACAGACAAACTGGTAAGTAAGAAAAAGTTATCAATTAACAAAGAGCTTGGCAGAGAATCCATACTACTAAGAGATGCAATGAAGAGTGACTACATGGCTTCATTAAGTTGTGTGAGATATATTCAAAAGAAGAATTTAATGGCAAGAAAAGGCCATGAAGATCCAGATGAGTTTATATCAATGCTCATAGGCAGAAATAAGCTCAGCGTTCAATGAATAAAAGTAAATGGCCTATAAAGTAGTGCACAAGGGAAATGTGATAAGAAATTAGGCTAAATATGTAGTTAGAAAGAAGCTGGATTCAGGAGTATTTTGAAGGCAAAAGTGTAAAGTCTGAATTTTACTAGAAATAGAGATCCATTTGTTGGATGGTCTTACTTGGAAGGAATATCACTAATTCACTTTTTCCCCCCAGAAATATCACTAGATGCTGAGTGAGAAGTGAATTGAAGAAAGGCATTATTGGAAGCATGAAACCAATTCAGAGATTATCACTGCTATCTAAAGAAAATGAGGGTACCATTTCCTGGGATAGGAAAATTAGAAAAATAAACCATGTGTGAGAAAATGGAAATTAAGGATCTTGTTTAATTGTGCCTTGTATTTTTAAGTTTAAAATGTGTGATGTTGATAAATAGAAATACCAAGAAGGGAATTCCACTTAGCAATATTATTTTGACAAGGAGAAAGCATAAGCCTAAAGAAAAATGCTTGGAGAAACTAAAACATACAGAGCATTTTAAACCATGGGGCCAGATGTTGGTACATGGAGAAAACATGTAGAAAGATACAAAGAAGAGAAAGGGGAGGGAAAGGGAGAGAGGAAGGGAAGGGAGAAGTAAGGAGGGAAGTGATGGTTAGGGTAGGGAGGGGAAGGGAGAAGAGAAGAAATTATACAAGATCTTTAAAAAGGAACTAACAGTTGTACTCCTCAATTTCTTCCATGAAATAGAAGCAGAGGGAGCAATCCCAAACTCATTCTAGGAAGCCAATATCACACTCATCCCAAAACCAGGCAAAAACCCAACAAAAAGAACTACAGGCCAATCTCTCTGATGAACACAGATGCAAAGCTCCTCAATGAAACTTAGGCCAATGGTATCCAGAAACATATCCAAAAACCCACATAATGATCAAGTACTCTTTATCCCACAGATGCAAGGCTGGTTTAACTATATAAATCAATAAATGTAATTCATCATATTAACAGAGCAAAGGCCAAGAACCGTATGATTATCTCTATTGATGCAGAAAAGGCTTTTGACAAAATCCAACACCCATTCATGTTAAAAAGCTCTGGAAAAAATAGGAATAGAAGGAACATTCTTTAAAACAATAAAAGCCATATATGATAGACCAACAGCCATACTAAATAGGAAAAACTAAAACCAATTCCCCTAAGATCGGGAACAAGGCAAGGATGTCCACTCTCTCCACTCCTCTTCAATATAGTTCTAGAATCCTTAGCCAGAGAAATAAGGCAAGAAAATGACATGAAAGAGATCCCCATAGAGAAGGAATAAATTAAACTATCCCTAATTGCAGATGACATGATCTTATAACTAAACAACCCCCTAAAACTCTACTCCTAAACTCTTAAAACTAGGAAACCACTTCAGCAAAGTTTTTTTTTTTTTCAGGGGTGGGGTGGGGAAGATTGGTCATGGAGCTTGAACACTGGGCCTGGGTGCCGTCCCTCAGCTCTGTAGCTCAAGGCTAGCATTCTACCACTTGAGCCACAATTCCCACTTCCAGCTTTTTCTGCTTATGTGGTGCTAAGGAATCGAACCCAGGGCCTTATGCATGCGAGGCAAGCACTCTACCACTGAGCCACCTTCCCAGCTCACAGGATACAAAATTAACCTACAAAAAATCAGTTGCCTTTCTGTACCCCAACAATGTACAAGCAGAAAGGGAAATCAGGAAAACAACCCCATTCACAATAACCTCAAAAAAAAAATCTCAGAATTGACCCAACCAAAGATGTACAGGACCTATTCAGTGAAAACTATAAGATTCAAAAGAAAGAAATCAATGAGGGCACCAGGAAATGGAAAGACTTTCCATGTTCTTAGATAACTAGAATCAATATCGTGAAAATGGACAGACTGCCAAAAATGATATACAAGTTCAGTGCAAATCCCATTAAAATCCTGATAACATTCTTTACTGAAATAGAGAAAATAATCCAAAAATTCATATGGAACTTCGACCTAGAATAACCAAAGCAATTCTTGGCAAAAGAAACAATGAAGGAGGTAGCATAATATCAGATTTCAAGCTTTACTATAGAGCCATAATAACAAAAACAGCTTGGTACTGGCACAAAAACAGATCTGAAGACCAATGGAATAGACTAGAAAACCCAGAAATAAAACTACATACTTATAGTCAGTTGATATTTGACAAAGGAGCCAGAGACATGCACTGGAAAAAACATAGCCTCTTCAACTATTGGTGCTGGGAAAACTGGGCAGCCACATGCAGAAAACTAAAAGTAGATCCCAGCTTGTCACTATGCACTAACATCAACTCAAAATGGATTAAAGACCTCAACATCAAACTTGAAACTGAAACTACTGCAGGACAGAGTAGGAGGGACACTTGAACTTATAGGCACAGGCAGAAACTTCCTGAACAGAGTCCCAGAGTCACAACAAATTAGAGAGAGACTTGACAAATGGGACTACCTTAAAATAAAAAGTTTCTGCACATAGCTACCAAAGACATAGCTACCAAACTAGAAAGACAGCCGACCAATGGGAGAAGATATTTACCAACAATACATCAGACAAAGGCCTAAAATCCATCATATTCAGGGAACTCAAGAATCTAATCCTTCCCAAGTCTAACAAACCAATCATTAAATGGGCAAGGGAGCTAAAGAGAGATTTCTCAGAAGAAGACATAACATGGCATAGAAACACATGAGAGACTGTTCATCATCCCAGGCCATAAAGGAAATGCAAATATAAACAACCCTGAGATACCACCTGACCCCAGTCAGAATGGCCTATATCCTAAATTCAGGCAACAACAAATGCTGGTGGGGATACAGAGAAAGAGGAACCTTACTGCACTATTGGTGGGAATGTAAACTAATACAAACACTTTGGAATCAGCCTGGAGTTTCCTCAGTAAACTAAACATAGGTCTTCCCTATGACCCAGTCATACCACTCCTAGTCATCTACCCTGAGCAACAAGAATGAGAATACAAGGACACATGCACCTCCATGTTCATTGCTGCAGTGTTTACAATGGCGAAGACAAGGAAACAACCCCAATGCCCCACTACAGATGAATGGATCCAATAATTTTGGTAGCTATATACAATGGAATATTATGCAGCCATTGGAAAAGACAAAATAATGGCATTTTCAGGGAAATGGATGGAACTAGAACAAATCATATTGAGCAAAATTAGCCAAGATCAGAGAGACAAACAGCACATGGTCTCCCTGATATGCTGATGTTAAATTCAAAATACAATGAGATATGACAAAGTAAACAGGACTCAAAAGACAAAGGACCTCTTCTTAATTTGTCACATCGTTTTTAGATGACTATATGTTCTTGACCCTTCATATGGTATATACATGTGCACATAATAGGGAAGCTAGGAGGAGGGCACAGAATCAAAGGAAAATGAGTGGGGGGGGGGGAAAGCAAGCTACTGCAAGTTACTAAAGAATCAGAAGTAGGTGGATGGAATTCTAAGGCAAGCCCAGGGCAAAATTGAAAGACATTATCTGAAAAACAGACTAAAAGCAAAGGATTAGGGTTGTGGTCCAAGTGACAGAACAGTTCAAGAATTTTCTACTAACTCTATGGCAATCATATCAGCCAATTGTATTGTTTAAGAAAAATATTTTCTGCTGTGTATATAAAAGCAATTTTCACAAATTACTCATTAGCCAATTCAATATTATCTCCTTAAGGGATCATATTATCTATCTTACCCATGACATTAACTGTAAACTCCATTGCAAATATATCATTTGTAAACACACACACACACACACACACACACATACACACACACACACACACACACACGCAGATTTCAAAAGAGCATTTTCCACATCACATGTCCTAAATCAAATCAAACTAAAATATGACTGTGAAACCCTCTTAACTAACTAATATCCAGAACATTATAATACTACATTTGGATAGGAGATAGACATCAGAAACTCCCACTGATTGCTGGTGGAATGCAAAATACTACAGACACTTAGGAAGACAGTTGACAGCTTTTTGTGTGACACTAAAACAGACTCTCATTATATGACCCAGCAATCACATTCCTTGGTATTTACCCAACTAACTTGCAAACTTAAATCCACATAAAATTCTAAACACAGCTGGGCATTGATAACTCACCCCTGTAAACCTAACAACTCAGGAGGCTAAAATCTGAATGTTGTGGTTCAAAGCCAACTTGAGTAGAAAAGTCCATAAGATTCTTATCTCCATTTAACCACCAAAATCTGGCAGTGGAGCTGAGGTTCAAGTGGTAGAGTGCTAACTTTGAGCAAAATTCCACTAAGGGATAGCACTAAAGCCCTCAAGTCTTAGGACTGGCATACACACACAAAAAAAGCTAAACACAGATGTTACTACTACTTTGATTTGTAATTTCCAAAATTTGAAAGAAACAAACATGGATATCCTGTGGTATATCTATACAATGTGGTATCAGTCAAAACTTTAAGCAAAAAGTACTAGTATACCATGAAAATACATGGAAGAAACTTACATGTATGCATATTACTAAGTAAAGGAAGCCAATCTGACAAAGCTACCTAGTATAATTCCACCTTTGGAAAAAGTGCAACTATTAAAGAGGAAGGGTGAGAAAAAAATGAATCAGTGGTCATCATAGTGTATGTTTCGGAGGGCTGAAAAGAAGATATACAAAGGGCATTGTCGGGCAGTGAAAGTACTCTGTGTTCTCAAAACGCTTCTTTTATTTTCCATTTCCAAGTTTGTACACACAGGATGTAAATTTACTTAACTGTTAGAGAAAAGATAAAAAGCTTTAATTACCTGGATCACTTTTCATTCTTCACAATCTCCAAATCATACTAACTTATCATTTAAGTCTGTAGGAATCTGGGGATTCGTGTTTCAAATTTTTGAGTCCTCCTAATCCTCCTGGACAGGCATTTGGAATTCTCAATTTTCACTAGTGGTGATCCACTCGGGACCACACATTAATATTTATGAAGTGCACACATTAATATTTATGAAGTGCTATATGATTTTTAAGGGAAACATATTTTTATAAATTTCAAAAAAGTCAACTTTATGTTATGGTGTTACCAACCACGAGAACATTCACTCACTCCTTCTCTATGCCCTTACTATTTCCCCATAATATTTGCTCAAAATGCACTCCTATAGATAGAAAGCACCCATGGAATTATTTTGTACAGGAAATTGTCAGGGCAAGAGAAAAACAGAGAAAGGTAAGAAATTAGTAAATCCGAATGGAAGAGGAATGAATAAACGTATCACCAATTTGGGGGCAAGTGATAAAAGTTTTATTAGCAATGTAACATTTAATCAAATTCTTGAAGGATAAGGATTTTCAAAACTCCAATTCTTCTTTTTCACTTTTATATTTCTACAAAAAGAAAATTCTCACTGGTATAAAGAGTAACCATAAAAAAAATAAATTTTAAACCAAAACACTGATAATCCAAAATAGATATTTGCCATAGTCAATCTAAGACATCCTACTGAGAGCATTTGACTCCAGAACCTTAATGCAAACTCTGTTCCTTGAGAGATGGCTGAGAGCAAAGGGTAGGCGCAAGTCTGCATGTGCCTGTCAGGCGGAGGTGAGCCCAGAAGAGCCTCCTGACATCGCTTCACATATCGCCTGGAACAGCTATGTGACCCAAGAAATGGAAACGTTTATGATTACTTTAATTCTAGTGGTGTTTGAAAACTTAATGCAAAAGACTCCATTTTAATGCAATCTTCCCTTTAGAATTTGGCCAAATAAACTCATAAGAGAGATATTGGATTTGTTTTCTTTGGCAGGGAGGCAGTCTGGATTTCTTTCATCTAAAACTCTTCACCATCTTTGGAGGGAAAGCAGCTGAGATAGTGGCCAACTCACGCATTTCCAAGGGGCCTAAAAGGAAGCTGGAATCATCCCTAAAATACTGATGGTAGGCAGAAAACCCCAAGTGCCATTGCAAATGTGTTGGATATTGATTGAAAAAAAGACTTGATTGCCACAGTTATCAACTAAAATGTCCAATATAAAATATCAAGAGCCACAGAAAGCCTAATATCAATTACTTGCTCAAATTATGAACTCACAGCTATAAACAGCACATATCCTTAAGAAAAGTACACAATGTTTTACAGTGCCTTATTATACAGGCAAAAAATGAGTAATAAGATAATAGGCTCATTATACATAATTAAATAAAATTAAAATTAAATAGTCCTGAATCAGAAAAATCCCATTTTGTCTACCTAGATTTATCTAGATATACTGGTTTTGCTTTGGGTTTTGTTTTTTGCCTCAGTTTTCAAAGTTAATTTGAATCAGTGTCAGACAGCAGATCTTAGTGAAACCAGGTATTTAGTCATGTATTTCAGAAGGCTCTTTCACAAAGAGTTAGAGTACACAGTACCTGGACATGATATGAAAACAGACTCTCATAGCAACCTCAGGCTCAGTTATTTCCTACTGGGCAATCCTGGCAAATTTACTTTGCCTTTCTGAATATCAGGTTTCTTTTCTATTAAAAAAAAAACATAGAATAAATTAGCCAGGAACCAGTAGTTCACACTTGTTATCCTATCTACTCAAGAGTCTGAGATATGAAAATCACTGTTCAAAGCTAGCTTTGACAGGGAAGTCTGTGAAACTCTTATCTCCAAATGACTAGCTAATATCAGAAATGGCATGTGGCTCAAGTAGCAGATTGCCAGTTGTGGGTGATAAAGGTAAAGGACTGCATCCAAGCTCTGAGTTTAAGTACCAGCACCAGCACACACACACACACACACACACACACACACAATCACACCTAGTTCTTAAAGAGTCTTACTAAGGGATAAAGCCCATAACACTGTATTTCACAAAGCCATTATTACTGTGCAAGTTGATTATGTCTGTGTGCTCAAAAATTATTTCAACTTCTTGTTTTATGCAATGTTCACTTTGCATTGGAACTGGTGTGTGTGTGTGTGTGTGTGTGTGTGTGTGTGTGTGTGTGTGTGTGTGTGTGTACTGACTTAAATGGGAAACAAAAGACCATTTTCAGCTACTTTTCTAACAACCTCCTCAATACCTTGGAAAGTCCTCTCCATTTCAAGCTTAAGAACTAGCATAAAGTGGGACATTTTTATGTAAAAGAAATTACATGAAAAGCTATCCCTTTCACAGAGTCTCACAGGCTTTGGCAGACACTAAGGATCCTGGGAAGGAACACAAGCCAGCACCTGCACTTCTGTATTTGGATCCAGCCACCCTCCACATCAGCCATCACAAAGCTAGGAAGAAATGTGCAAGGTCACACAATAAAATACACATGGCTACCTCGTGGCCACACTATATCCTTTGAATGGGACATTAGAGTTTTATAGTTTACCCACTGGAGAACTTGGCATGCTTTCATAGGTGAAGATATTCAATAATCTACACAGGCTTTTGATGAGAAAGCTAGGCAGATCTCCTTGTTTGATGAAGTTATCAGCTTTAAATACAGTCCTACTGGAAAAGATATAAAGACTGGGTAACTTACTATTTATTGTCTCTACAAATAAATTACCCCATGAATGCTATTCCATGATCTGTTTCTTGAGTGTGTGTTGCCTATCACTTTATGCAAATATCCTCTTCCTGTGTTTTAATGTGGTGTTTTGGTTTGACTATCCACACCTTCATGGTGTCATTCAACATAAAGGTGAGTTGAAACAGGAGCCAGCAGAATAGCATAGAATAATACCAAAAGCCATGGTTGATATTGACACAAGACATAATAGTAATCATACATTAAGCACCAATTGCCTTTAAGAGTGCATAAAATCAAAGTATTGTGGCAAGCGATTGAGATATAATGATATGCAAAATACTGATACCACACTTAAAATAACAGTGAACCAGCTTTTAGGAGTAATTAGTATGATACTTGGTTTTGTTGGGCTTTTTTTTTCCTTTGTTGTTGTTGATGATCAAGGTAATGGTTTCAGTTTTTTGTTTCTTTGATGTTGCTTTGGATTTTTTATTTGGGATTTTTTTGTTTGGGGTTTTTCTTTTTCTTTTTTTTTGTACTGGGCTTGAACTCAGGGCCTCTGCTCTCTCACCTGGCTGGCACCCTATCACTTGAGCTATACCTCTACTTCTGGCTTTTTACTGGATAATTGAAGACAAAAACTCACAGACTTTTCTGTCCAGGCTGGCTTCAAACTGTGATCCTCAGAGCTCAGCCTCCTGAGTAGTCAAGATTATAGGCTTAAACCACCAGCACCTGGAATGAAACTTGGTTTTAATGATGTAATTCTTCATAATTATAATGAGCTAGAAAAAAATATGAAAATTACAACCCCAGCTTATCCACTTCTTTTAAGGTCAAACCAAATTAGTTAGGATATTCATATTTCAATAGAAAATGACTTTTATGCAATAATAATTTCTGATGATCATGGATTCTGATCTATGTAATTAGACAGCTGTAGATTTGGTTTAGAATAGGACCATTTTCCATTCCACTATGGAAAAGAAAAGAATTTTTTTCAATTTATCAAGTCTTCTTTAATAACATTCATATTCATACCTCAAAAATCGCTCAGTAAACAAATATAAAACAGAATTAGTGATTCCCCTGACTTTCAGTTTAGCTGAATTTCTTTCCCATCCTCTCTCAAGTAGAGAATTTGAAGCAGGAGAAAAGACCAGCTCTTCATCTAGAGAGCAAGGCCATTTGGGCTTGGATATGCCAAATGTCTTAGAAAGCCCATCCATTGAGAGAGAAACCATATGTCTGTTGTAAGTACTGAATGTTTCTTCTTACCGCACACTGGCCCTGGTAAATGCTTCAATTCTTTAGATTTTGGTACTATACAGTTGCCATTTTGATCATTTCCTTTTATGTACCCACAAATTGTGGAATAACTGAATAGCTCCCTTCTTTTGATGGCCTTGCCCAAGAGCTCTTTTAGCACCTCATAAATTGTGTAATTGTATAGGATCATCTGGCAATGTGTGGGTTTTTCTGACTAAATCACAGAGAGAAGAAGATCAGGATAAAGCTGGAAAAGAGCATTCTGGTGGTATTAGAAGATTTACAGTGGGAGTGAACAACACTGGCAGGGCCCCAGTAAGGTCTTTATTACTGGAAAAGAGGCACAGGTAAGCACTGAGTTATCTCCTGTATTAGCTGAGAGGAGAGCAAAAAGCCAAATCCAATCCTTTTGTCTACATATTTCTGGTGTGGGGAGGGTGTGATGAAATCCCAAAGGTGGCTTAGCTGTGAAAGATCTTCATGAGTAAATGTATGCTCTTATGTAGACGTCCTATAAAGGGGCTTATTACATGGGACATGAAAACACTGAACATTTAACCATTTTCATATGTTGGGTTTTGTGTGTGTGTGTGTGTGTGTGTGTGTGTGTGTGTGTGTGTTTTCCTTAGAAGGCCTCTCAAATAAATATGGGCAAAAACAATGCAGGGTTCTGACAGGCTTTTTTTGGAGGGATAACACAGAGGATTAAATCCAGGGCTTCATATACACTAAGCATATGCTCTACTACTGAACCGCAACCCAACCTCAAATGACTGTAATTTCCCTGTGATTTTTGTTGTTATTCTGGGGTGCCAAAATTTTATAACTACATTTTCATGTCTCAACGAGAAGTCACTGTGATTGAGGTTTACTGAGGTGGGCTTCTCCCACTACTAGGAAGAGATTGATACTGGGCTGAAAAGCTAAATTGTTCCCCATTTAATAAAATCTCTGCTATTATCTGGATAAGAAACCTTAACTGCTGTGTTTATAAGTGTTTTGAGAACGGAGTACAAAAAGACTTATGAAGTTTTTTCCCAACTGTATCAAATTTAAGTGTTTTCTAGCAAATTGAAACCAGTATAAAGCTTCAGTAATTAACAGATTAAGACCTATCAACAAAATCTGCACATCAGAAATTAAAAAGAAAATTACAGATGTCCTAAGAAGTTAAGACTTTTCCTAAAGCAATGGCAAGGAGTCACTGCACATCTTAATGAATTTGGGGGTGAGGAGGGAAGATGCAGCATTAAATTATATAGAATATGTAATTCTTTTTGAATATGTAATTCTTTTATAGGAGCCTGAGACTCCTATAAAATAAGTTTCTGGTGTTTAAAAGACATCCAAACTGATAGAGATATATACATACATACATATTCATATAATTATTTATAAAATTGAACATACATGATTCAAACTAAAGGACAACTTAGGAGAAGAAGGAGAGAAGAGGGGAAAAACACAGAAGATAATTTTGTGATACACTGTACATGTGTGTGTGTGAGAGAGAGAGAGAGAGAGAGAGAGAGCACGTGTGTGTGTGTGTGTGTGTGTGTGTGAAACTCAATGTAAATATCTAGAATAGAGAAACTCAAAACTGTTGTTGATCATTAATAGGGGATAGGAGAGTGGGGAAAGAGACATTGCCTCTGCCAGTAGGTGGGGACTAGTGGAATGGGGTTAGGCTAGTGGGAAGGATAACAGGGATTAAATAATTGCAATTTTGTTTAAAATTGTTTTATTGTTATTGTAGAGGTAATGTACAGAGAAATTGTAGTTATATAAGTCAAGTAATGAGTACATTTCTTTTTGAACAGTGTCATCTCTTCCGATAAATAGCAATTTATGAAAATGGATCAATAGAATCTGTTTTGGATTTTTTTCTTTTTTATTGTCAAGGTGATGTACAGAGGGATTATGGTTATATAAGTAAGGCAATAGGTACATTTACATTTCTTATCAAACTTGTGATTCTTTCCTTCATTTTTCTCCTACTTTCCTTTCCCCCAAATCCCCCCAAGTGTTGCAGATAATTTACAACATACTGTCTTGTGAATATTACTGTTGCAATGGTTAGCCCTTCATCCTTTGTCTCGCCATTCTGTTGTTCCCCTTCCCTTCCCCAATTCAGATATATGTATATACAATACCAGGGTACCAAAATCAAATACAGTGACAACAGAGGATATGCCATATGTTTTGGATTTTTTTTGAGGGGACAAGGAGCAGGGAGAGATAGAGAGTGAGACCATTTGAAATGCAGTGTGACATGTAGACATGAAGATGTAACCATGAAATCCCTTGAGGCCCATTCCTAGGCATATTTAATAATTATGCTTTCTCTTATCTCTTATATATAGTACTTCAGCAAGACCCCTTGCTTCTACCTCTAAATACATACAAATACTTTACATCTCCTTTTGTCTACTGCTACTACACTACTCCAGGGCACCATTCTCTCTTGTTGGCTCCTTAGAAGTTCTACTGCTCCCATTCTTATTCTTAGTCTAAGGAAAAGAATAGAAAAAGTATTTTTTATTAACAGGAGCATAGACATATAAAAGATCATTGACTTTCCCACAGCTCTAGCAATGTGTTAGTTTTCTATAGCTGATGTAACAAATGACCATGGCCTCTAGAGGCATACACTGGAAATTTATTTCAGTACAGTTCAAAATCATCCTGGAATGAGGAACAAGTTGGCTCATATGGAGAGATCTGAAGAGATCTGAAGTTTTGTTTTTTTGTTTTTACAGAATTGGGATTTTAAGATAGTGACACATTTGGGAGGGGAAAGAGCTGTCATTCAATCCACTACAGTGCTGTCCAGAATGGATCTAGAATGCAAGGTCAAGCCATCTGACTCTAGGATCCTTGCTCTTCAAACTGCCCCAATAAATTCCTTCTCAGAAATGAAAATGGGCAAGAGGATGGCAAATAAAGGAACTCTTTGAACGCTCTGTTCTAGAGAAGACTGCTGAAACCTGCTATAATAACTCCACCATATCTCAGTAATGACCCATATGTCATCCTTTTCCTTAAATGTTCTTTAGCCTTTTATCTTTTAGTTGTAAATTTTTATTGGCATGAATTAATTATACAAAAGGTTTTATTATAATATTTGCTTACATACATATATTTTGATAAAATATACTGTTCTATATAACTCTTCCTTAGACTGCACCCCTTCTTTTTAATAGTTTTTAGTGAGTTTCATCATCTACTTTCATATATAAAACAAATTATATAGTGTACATATAATATGTATAAACACATTTTTTTTTGTCAGTCGTGGGGCTTGAACTCTGGGCTTGGGCGCTATCCCTCAGCTCTTTAGCTCAAGGCCAGCACTCTACTGCTTGAGCCACAGCACCACTTCCAGTTATCTAGTGGTTTATTGGAGATAAGAGTCTTACGGACTTTCCTGCCCAGTCTGGCTTTGAACTGTGATCCTCAGATCTCAGCCTCCTGAGTAGTTAGGATTACAGGCATGAGCCACTGGCACCCGGCATAAATACATTTTATATATATAAAATATTTCAATTATTCTCATCACCCTCTTCTTTCCCCTCACAAAAAAACAGTATACCTTTTCAATCCAGTGGTAGTAGTAGTAGTAGTAGTAGTAGTGGTAGTTGTAGTAAAAACTAATTATTATTATTAGGAAAACTTACAATATTTGTCTTTCTGGGTTTGGCTTATCTTGATGGATCTCCAATACATCCAGTTTTTGAAAATGGCCTAATTTAATTCTTTGTTGTTGGATAATACTTCATTGTATGTATGTCTCATGCTTTCTATTATTTTTCCAGAGCCAAGGACTGAACTCAAGGCCTTGCACCTGCCTGGTAAGTCCTCTTCCACTGAGCTAAATCCCCAACATCTCACACTTTCTTTAGCCAAGCATTAGTTGATGGGCACCTAGGCTGTTTCCAAACAGTGCTACAATGAATATTGTGTGCGAGTCCCTCCATTGTATACTAATTTACTTTCTTTTAGATATATTCCCAGAAGTGGCATAGCAGTATCACTGAGTATTTCTACTTTTAGTTTCTTGAGTAAGCTCTGTATTGATTTCTAGAGTAGCTGGACTATGCGATTTCCAGCCAGTCTGTAGGATGGCATATTTTTCACCTGGCATTGAGGAATAAAATTCATGCCCAGTAACTGCAGAAAACTAACACCTAAGCCTGGGTGATTGTTCCCATTCCTTGGGGAATGAATAATAATTTAAAGATCACAACCCACACTGTCTTTCTCAGGCACAGCAAACAGCTTGTCTAGGGCAAGAAGCAAGCAGAGCCATTCCAGTACAGGAGGAAGCTGGACCTGCCCAGGAACAAGGAGACTTAAGTCGCTCCACCAGAAGTCCTTAGCCCAACAGCTGAGACCCCAAGTCATCCAGCTGACCTGAACTCCGTGACGCTGAATAAATATTTTAGCATTGGCCTCAGTTTCCCATCCATAAGGTAAATGATTATAATTTTAAAAAACTAAGAATTTATGATGTTCTTTGACTATTTCACTATTTCCAATTACACTACTAAGTAATAAGATATTGAAAAAATAAACCTTATTTGAATATTCACTTTTCCATTGACTTGTATTTTATTTTATATTTAGAAATAGACCCTAAAAAGAAGATGTCTCTGGGAAATTTTGCACACAATTTGAAACTACGTCTGGTTTTATATTGATTTCCCTCTTCACTGAAAGTTCACCAGAGAAGAACTTCCTCATAAATTAATGATTTTGATATCTTCTGGGAAATTTCAGGTCTAATTTATCTTCTAAGATCACAAAATAACTGGTATGGTGCAATTCATAGTAATAAATCATTTGTGGGGATAGAAACTCCCAAGTCTGAGAAGTTTATGCTTTGGTAATTCAGTCATAAATTGCTAATATAACTGAAAAAGAAACTGCAGAAGACTTCCAGAACTGTTTCAATGCATTCAAATTCCCTTCATTTTGCTCCAAGTTGTTTATAAGCATCTTTTGAGAAGAGGACGCACCTTTAACGGATCAACATGTATGAATATCAGGTTCTCACAATGAGACTAAATAATCATTTCACTGAAACCAGGTGATAAGCTGGTTTCATGACCAGAAAGAGGTACTTAATGGAATGATTCAAGAACATCATAACCACCACCATAGCATAAGTACCTACAATACAGGATTCAACAACAGTGGTCATTAAAATAAAAAATGCAAGACACATTAACCTGCAGGAACATGTCAAATCTAAAATTCTCCTTTTTCCATTTTCTCTGATATGGCTAGAACTTCAAAACTCAGTTTGGGAGAAACAAGAAAGGAGAGGTCAGTAAAAGCAACCCCAGGGACTACTTTGAGCAACTGCCTTCATTATTAATGTGAGGGGCTTCATCAGCTCATGCTGAAAACACCCAAGGTGCCTAGGAATAAACAAAATGCATCTGAAATAAATAAGTAACATATTATTCCCCAGGAACCCATTTCCCTACTTTTAGCCCACAGGCAACATTTGTAATTCATCACCATCTTTTTTTTTTTTAATCTTTTATTTTGTGGAGTTCCCACCACCAGGATCACCTTATGAACTTTCCTCACATTCAATTACCCTTCTGTAAACCTTTCCTAACATCCCCATACTGTATCCCCTCCCCCAAAGAAATTTAGCTCACTTCCTTTCTGGTGGTGTTGTGTAGCTCTATCATTCCTACTTACATCTGGAAGGAGAAAAAAAAACATTATCATAGTGTGTAGATTGGATCCATAAAAATTAAACCACTACAGACTGATCTTTTTTATTCTTTTACATGATATACATCCCCTGGGGTAAAACTTAGCTTTTATATCTGAAACAACATTGCAAAAAGAAAGACTCAGCCTTGTAAAGCTGTGCTTTGAAATGTAATGCCTGCCTTTGAGAACCTCCCAAAGTAGGTGTGTAGCAGTAGTGTGCTACAGGAATGAAAGGCAGTACAGTGGACTGGCATGGTCACCCAGGGCAGCATGCAGACAGAAATCCCAGAATGGTAACTTGCTTTAAAAAAAATACTATTATCTTTAAGTCATTGTAGAAAGGAGCTACCATTTAACAAAGCAGCTTATGAATACAATATATCTTGATCAATGTCACCCTTTGCAATATTCGTACCCATCCCTTCCCTACCCACCCCTTCCCTCATTCTTGTTACTTTTGCAGGCCATGCATTTACCCCATCTTCTCCTCTTCATTAGTCTACCCCTTTCCCCTTTTCCCCACTCTACTTCTTTTGAGTACCTATTTTCTGGTGTTTTATGTTTTTGAACTTTGATTTTGGTTTTCTAAGGAATTATTCTCTTTGCCATCTCCCTGGAAGCTACTGTATTTTGGTTAATATATTTGTATATACTTACCTATGAGCCAATGTATTACTTACAAGTTTGTAAGCTAAATTTAGCTTCCACAAAAGGAAAGCATGGATCCTTTGTCCCTCTGGCCCTGACTTACTTCACTTCACTTTTTCCATCTTTCCATTTCTTTACAAGTGATATGATATCATTCCTTCTGATGGATAAGTAAAATTCCACTGTGTTTATTTAGCACATTTTCTTGGTTCATTGGTGGGCATCTGGGCTGACTCTGTAACTTGGCTATGGTGAATAGTGCTGTAATAAATATGATTGTGGGGGTGGCTTTACTGTATGAGCTGTCTACTTTCTAGGAGACATTACTCTTTGCACCTCTATTTTTTCATCTATAACCGACAGGGGGTAAGAAAATTGCCATCATTTAAAAATGTATACTTTTACTTGACTCTTCTGGGACTTTGAGCACTGTTAAATAATAATTCCTTCTTGGAATATTCCCTCCTCACCTTTTGAGATACTACTAATTTCTTTATTTCTTCCAGGCTTGAAGATAACATTTTCTCTTTCCCTTAGTGACCAGAGTTCTCTAAATTTATCTTTTAAATTCTCTTTTTTAAAAAATTGCTATGTGTCAGTTGTATGGTATGGGGGGGGTTCTTTGTGATGGCACCATCTATGCACATAATATATCTAATCAAATTTACTTACCTCCTCTATCCCTCTCTTTTATGCCATTCCCCTTTCTTAAAATAATACCAAGAGGTTTCACTGACTTATTTCCATACATACAAACAAATCACTTTGACCACATTCATTTCATTTGTCCTTTATGAGCCTTTCCTTCTTTCATTGGTACCCCACTGCCCAACAGATCCTGTTCCATTTTTTGTCATTTTTTAGTGTGTATTAATTATGTAAGGAAGTTTCATCGTGGTATTTTATATTTTGATCAGAATGGCCCTCTTTTTTTAAAATCTCTTTTCCTCCTTATTACTGTAAGGACAATCACCCTTTCGCATGGATTTAGATAATATCTGTCTGTAGTAATGGTCCATAAATTCATAGTCCTGTCTTAGTCCTCCCTTCCATTCCATGTTTATGTAGACTTCCCCTTGGATATTTGCCTTTAGGTGTTCCCCAGGCAGCTAAAAACGTTCAAAACTGAATTCACCTTTACCTCCCAATCTGTTCCTCTCTTAAATTTCCTAACACCATGAGTGGAATCAGCATCTAGCTAGTTAGTAATTTATGTTCAGGAATCCCCAAGACCATCCTCTGTAGCAAGGATTCTTTAAAGGGACTGACAGAGTTCAGTTCATGGCAGTGAGGAGAAACAGATTACAATTAGCAAAAGACACAAGCGGCAGAGACAGGGAAAGACCAGGCAGAAACTTCTCGATATCTTCTCCCAGTGATTCTTACAGGAAATCCTTAGTTCTCTTAGTAACAACATGTAACAACCCATAAAGTATCTCCAACAGAAAACCTGCTCTGCATTTTTATTGGGACATGGTCACATAGGTATGGCTGACTATTCTCCATGATGCTCTGCCCCATTGTGAACCCAAAAGACACAGAGTCAAGAACTATAAACTTAAATGGTTAGTAAAATTAAATCATTCCCCCTTTTAAATTTTCCCCAGTATTGTCACAGCAACAAAAAACTGAGTAACATATGTTATACACACACGCACACACACACATACACACACACACACACACTTATTTATGCCCTTCAGGCCTAAAACACACTCAGTGACAATGTGTATATATCAAAATATCATCCCCCAAGCCTAGTGGATGGTAGTCATAGTGTCACCAAGGGACATACTGCAGAAGATGTGGCATGATTCAAAACTAGCACAATAGCACATTTAGTCTGGGTTTTGGGGTTTGTGGTTGGGAGGGAGGTTGATGCCTGTTCTGGACTTGAACTCAAGGCCTGAGTTCTTTTGCTCAAGGTTAGTGATCCAATTCCAGCATTTTTGGGGGGTAATTAGTTGGAAATAAGAGTCTCATGAGCTGGCTTCAAATTGTGATCCTAAAATCTCAGCCTCCTGAGTAGCTAGGATTACAGGCATCAATCACTGAAATCTGCTGTTATTTTTAAAGCACATCTTGTCTTAATAAGAGATATGACAATGACATAAACACTTTGTACCTTCAATTGCCATCTCTAAATATACAAGGTCTTAATAAATCTTTTAATTTAGAAGCATTTGTTTCAGTTTGCATACAGGGTATCTGTATGTATGTATATACATATATGTATATGTGTCTGTATATATCCTTATATTTCAAATGTATACAGCTTATGTTCACAAGAAATGGATTTTCCTATTCATGTTTATACTATATACATATTGTGTGTTTTCTTTCTAACCTGTCCTTCCCATACTTATCCTTACAGATTATTTCCTTTCTTTGTCTTTTTCAAGTTTATTACCATAGTCTGTACCAGTGTTAGCCCCTGAGATCATAGGAAAATAGAAGCCTTATTTTTTCCCTCTTTAAAAATATTACATTTTTCTAAAAAAAATGTGCATGCAGAATTGCAGGTGAAGACACTACATTTCATATTTTTATAAACCAAATTACTTATCTCTTATTTATTTTGTATAATATAGTATGAAATTATTAACAGAGACCACACTTTTTCTGGGGGTAGAGGGGCTGGTTCTGGTGCTTCAACTCTGGGCCCGAGCTCTGTCTCTGAGTTTTCTTTTGCTCAAGATTAGCTTAGCCACAGCACCACTTCTGTGTAGTTTATTGGAAATAAGAATCTCACAGACTTACTTGCCTGGGCTGGGTTCTAACTGTCATCCTCAGATCTCAGTCTTTTGAGTAGTTAGGATTACAGGTGAGCCACCAGTGCCCAGCTAGGACCACATTTTTAAAGAACATAATGGACCTGGCATCATGGAAAAAAGATACAAAGTATTTTCTCAGTGGATACAGTAACAATTTCTAGAAATCAAATCCAGATAAAGTTGTATCTGAAAAGTGCACTTAAAGAGCTTTCCAATTTCTATTACTATTTGTATTTGTTTTTTACTATTTGTAGGATCTTAAGTTGTTGCGATGTATATTCAGGCAATTTTACAAATACCAGTAAATGTGTATCATCAAGAATCTAAAAATATTTAGATCTCTTTAATGTAGGCATAAAAATTTTATTTGCCTTATAGCTTCTTTATAAAAAAAAGGAATTTGTTTTTGTTTTATTGGCATGCAGCAGTTTTAAAAACTGGAACAAAGAAAATGGGTTTCTTTTTTGCTTTTTTAGTATTAATTACCAAGCAGAGAATTCCTGCAGAGAATCTGTAGTCTGTAGATCCTTAATGCTATTTTCTCCCTACCAAGTGAAATAAAAAAAAATTAAATGTTAAGAGATTTGTGCTTGGAAAACATCTCTAAAGCATTTACACAAGCAAGGCAATAGGAAAAACATATTTACAGCCTTTGTCCTGCATTTCCAGACACATTTCCGGTGATGGCAGTTCTAAGAGGGAGAGAGGCACCACTGTCACCTCTAAGGATATTTGTGTGTTTGTGGATATGTCAGAACTGGAGCTTGTATCCAGGTCCTGGGTGCTGTTCCTTAGCTTTTATTGCTTAAGGCTGGTGCTCTACTATATAAGCCACAGCACCATTTTTGGTTTCTTGCTGGTTGATTGTAGGTAAGAGTTCCACAGACATTCCTGCCTGGGCTGGCTTTGAACTGCTATGCTCACCTCTTGGGTCCTTAGTAGCTAGTATTACAGGTATGAGCCATTGGCACCCAGCTAGCAGAATGACATCTGCTCTAAAACACAAAAAACCTTGACCTCACATTGTG
The DNA here is from genome assembly GCF_000151885.1 of Dipodomys ordii. Taxonomy (NCBI): domain Eukaryota; kingdom Metazoa; phylum Chordata; class Mammalia; order Rodentia; family Heteromyidae; genus Dipodomys; species Dipodomys ordii. The sequence goes on from NW_012267325.1 coordinate 46,771, forward strand.
CATCAGTATAAGCACAGTCTCCTGACCCATAGTGTCTCAAAGGCCTCATTCCAACATGTAAGAAAACACCTCTAATTATCCCACCTGGACAGACACAGTATAATGTATGTGCCTTCAATACCACCACGAGATGATTATAGGCAAAAAAAAAAAAATTAAATGTTAGGAAAAGTAGAACCTAATGCTAGTTCCCATGAAGTAAAAACCAAACAATCAAGCCTTTGTGATGCAATAAATGCTCATCATGAGAGCTTCATGGTGGGCTCAGTATTTGTACATGAAGTAAGAGCTGAACTATTTTCAAATGAGAGAAAAAAAAAGGAAGGAAGAAAGAAAGGAAGGGAAAAAGGAAGGGAGAGAAAGAGAAAATAATGGGGGGAAAGAGGGGAAGCAGGGGGAAGGGGGAAGATGGGAAGGGATGGGAAGGGGAAACAAAGGAGGAGGCAACAATGCTTGATAAGAAATGTACTCATTATCTTGCCCATGTAATTGAAACCCCTCTGTACAGTATTTTCACAATAAAAAAAAAGGATTGAATCCAATGTACATATGCAAGATAAAGAAGAGTGAGGGAAAGGGAAGGGTGGGTGAGAATGTTGATCAAGATGCATATACTTTTATATTCATAAAGTTTGTTGTGAAATGGAAAATCCTTTGTGCAACTATTTAGATATTTTTAAGTGCTTTTATAATCAAAACATAAATAAAATAACTTTGCTTAACAACCATTTGGAGGGGCTGGGAAGGTGGCTCAGTGGTAGAGCGCTTGCCTTGCATGCCTGAGGCCCTGGGTTTGATTCCTCAGCACCACATAAGCAAAAAGAAAAAAGCCGGAAGTGGCGCTGTGGCTCAAGTGGTAGAGTGCTAGCCTTGAGCTGAAGGGCTGAGGGACAGCGCCCAGGCCCAGAGTACAAGCCTCACAACCGGAAAAAAAAAAAAAAAAAAACCATTTGGATTTGAACTGGGCTCATCCTAGACACTATACCCTCAAATGATAAATCTGCCCCTTATTTATTATTTGTTTTCTTATCTTTTTCAATTTTTTCAGTTTTCTTTTTTTTATTGCTATTGTAAGGTATATTTTGTTTTCCTCAAAAGTCTTGCTTTTGAATGCTCACGGTGTTCTTTCTTTTTCTGGGTCTATCTATTTTATTACTCTTGCCCCTTCTTTTTATTTCTGTGAGCTTCTTTTCTGCCTTTTAATTGTCTACCTCCCCATCCCTTTCAGGGTTCTCTGGGCCTCTTGCCCAAGGTCCACTAACATTGCCATGATTTGGGGTTCCCCCCAGCATATCCCATCTGGAACCGTATGCTGAAGCATTGATTTTCATGGCCTCCAGGCCTTGCTGCAATCTACATATTTGGAATCATAGCCAATGACATCTAGGTAGCGTCTTTCTCTGCATATTTCTCATCACTACAACACACATTGCTTTCAGTCAATTTGTTCAGTTATTACAAATGCATTGCCTGTGCTTCACCAACTTGAACTTAATTCTAGATCAGGTGAGGGAGAGATTAGAAAAATCTCCTAACCTAAGCAGCCAAGGCTCTTTGCAAAATCACACAGGATAATCTTAATAATCTCTAAGCTTACAGATGGAATGTCAGACTACAGTGTGTACTATAATGAAACACTCACAAACTGCTCTTTACATACATGGGGCTGAATTTTAAAATTTCCTTTCTACATACATATTTCATCTTTCTCTAATGCTAAACCCTTCTAAGAATCATTGGCCCATATGCCAGAGTTTAACAATGCATAGACATTTTTTCCTTTTCAAATCTCCTCAGATTCCTCAAAAAATGATTCCAGAAATAGACAATATATTGTTTGCCTACCTACAAAGTTGAAATCATTTTTGTTACCCCAAGATAGCTCTCTGAGATTTTGTACTTCTCATCTATGTGGCAAAACAAACAAAAAACGTGCCTGCCCTTCCAGGCTTCAATTTTCCCACTTGTCAAGAACATTTAACAAAATGCACCTGGCAAAACTGCTATAAAAAAAAAAAAACTAAAGCATGGTGGCTCATGACTGTAATCCTACCTATTCAGGAAGAAGAATCATAGTTCAGAGCCAGCTGAGCAGAGAAGTCCCTGAAACTCTATCTCTAATTAAATAGCAATATGCCAGCCTGGAGGCATGACTCAAGTAGTAGAGTACCAGCTGTTACCAAGAAGTCAAGTGAGAGTGCCAAACTGAGTTCATTCAAGGCTAGGTGGAAAGAGAGAGACAGAGACTGAGACAGAGACAGAGAGACACAGAGAGAGAAGGAAAGAAAGAAAGAGGAAGGAAGGGAAGGGAAGGGAGGAAAAAGAAAATATGAACTAAAGATTGAAGTCAACAGGCATAAAACCAGAAAGCATGAAGTGGGAGGAGACAATGGTGGTGGTGGTGGTGGTGATAACTGGGATGATGGCAATGAGGAAGATAAGCAAGATGAGGGGGAGGAGGGAGAGAGGAAGGCAAGTGGGAGGAGGAGGAGATGGGGTGGAGGGGGAAGGGGAGGAAAATGGGGGGAAAGTGGTAAAGGAAATGGAGAGGAAGGTTTATTTTCTGTTGCAACAGTGAAAATTACATAAATAGGAAGCAGCAGTTTGTACTCAGTTTCTTTGTTTCAAGTCCCACAAGGCACAACTCAATGTGGCTTGTGTTCCTTCCAAGGGTCTGGGGATAGTCTATTTCCTCCTCTTTTTCAGCTTTGAAAGCTGCCTGTGTCTCTTGCTCATGACTTTCTTCCTCCATCTTCAAAACCAGCAGTGGCTAGGCAAGGCCTCCTGGGCTTTGAATGTCTCCCCTCATTCTGCCTCATCTTTCTGACTTATGGCTATGGGACAGGCCCGTGCATTTACATTAAGTCCATTTTATAATCTCTCCAACTTAAAGTGCTAAGCCTGAATTCCATCTTCAAGGTTCATTTTACCATTTAAGATATTATAATATTCACAACATCCAGGGACATGTGTATGAACATATTTGGTGACCATTATTGTCCCTATACAGACAGAAAGGAAATTATTAATCATAATAGGAATCATTTAGACATTGGATTCCAAAACTTGCCACCTTTCCCGATATTTAAAGGGAAGAAAGATCTGTACCATTATCCTTAAGTCATTTTAGGTTATGGACAAAATCCTTGAGGCTTGCTGAGTATGGTGGCACTTGCCTATAATCCCTGCACTTGGGCACTTGGGAGGCTGAGTCAAGGGAATTGCAAGCTCAAGACCAGTCTGTGCTATGTAGCAAGACTTTGTCAAAGGGAAGGAGAAGGAAGAAAAGGAAGTAAAGGAGGAAGGAAGGAAGGAAGGCAGGAAGGAAGGAAGGAAGGAAGGAAGGGGAGAATGAAAGAGAAAAGAAATAAAGCAAAGAAAACAAGAAAGGGAAGGGAAGGAGGAAAAATAAGAGGGAGGGAGGGGAGAGGAGGGAAAAGAAGTCTCAGTGTTAATTGTTTTTAAAGAAAAGAGACTTACCTGAGCACTAGTGGTTCAAGCCTGTAATTCTACCTACTCTGGAAGCTAAAATTTGAGAATGAAGGTTCAAAGCAGCCTGATAAGCCAAGTCCATGAAACTCTTATCTCCATTAATCACCAAAAAGCTGGAAATAGATCTGTGGTTCAGGGGATAGAGTGCTAGCCTTGAACAAAAGAGCTCAGGGACAGTGCCCAGGCCCTGAGTTCAAGCCTCCTCCACCTTCAACAAAAAAGAAAAAGAGACTTATTAGCTCATGGTTTGGCGAGTCACATATAGAAGCACATGTGTGTGAGACAGAGAAGTCAGATGGCAAGAGAATCATCCAGAGAGGAAAGGCTAAACTCAAGTTCATCTTTTGAACCTGAAGACACATGAAATGTGTTCAGATTTCTTACTGTTTCATCTACATAATTAGGGAGTCATATTCATAATATGAAATATTTCCAGTTGCAAAATCCTGTCATCTAGCTGGAATAAGTTTAACAGCTCCAATGAAAATCTTGAATTCTCCATGAAGTAGAATGACTTGGTTTCACCAAGAAAATAGATTAACTCAATGAGATTGCATTGTAAGAAGTATGAAGAATTATAATAAGAATGTAGCCCAAGTTGACTTTGTAATAAGTTAGAATCCCAGTGTAAGATAGATACATGTTGTCAGTTTCTCAGCATGGAATTCTGTGAACAGTTTTCTTTTTGAATAAACTGGAAACTCAAGCAAAGAGGCTAAAAAGATGAAAGCCATTGAATTCCCAAATCTTTCACTTCTCGGTACAGCAATGAACCAACATCTGTAGCAGTGATGCTGCACCGGTATAGCAGTTCCTGGGTGTAAAAGGGTCCCATGTGGAAAATGGATTTTTAAACTTTGTATAATCATCTATGGGTTTTCATTCTCTTACATGTTTCTAGATTTTTGGATGAAGAGTTACCAATAGCACACACAATACAAAGATGCTGGTTTGTTTGTAACAGCCTAACTACTGTTCATTCAATCAAGTAGGTTTCTAGACAGTGTCTTTTAAATAATAATACTATCATCAACTGATTTAATATGATTTATATATAATTCTTGCATCATAAGAATTTAAACTGTCAAGAATTATATAATCTACATGAGAGATAAGAGACTGGTCAGAAAGTTGTTCCAAGTCAGCTCAAGCAGAAAATGGAAAAAAGATGGGCATGATGATGAACAGCTGTCATCCCAGCTACAATGAGAAGCCTAAAATAGGTGGACTGTGGTCCAAGCACATTCTTAATCTCGAAAATGACTATCCTCACAAAGGGTGGAAAAATGGCTCGGGGGTACAACACAATGGTGTAGCCTCTGGAGATTTACACTAAGCCACACTTTCCCACCATACACAGGACAAAGTAGGCAGAGGTGTGGTAATGGTCCCACAGAGACCACATCTGTATGAAACTCAGGAGCATGTAGCCCATGGTAAAGTCTTTCCTCTACTTCCAATCCCAAGTCATTTACAGCAACAATGGCTGAAACCATAGACAGAAGCCAGCTTTAACAGCATCGGAAAGAATTTATTTAATATAGCTAAATAGATTCTTGCTTTCTCATGCATTTGGAAAGCATGAACAATGAGCATTCTGTTGTGTTTCTTCATGTCTTTATTCTTCCCGAGTTACCCTGCTTCTTGCTGAATGGTAATGGCTTCCTGCTTAACTGACAAAATAAATCCCCAGTTCAAAGCCAGGAAAGTGCTCACTTTCAAACCCAATTTTTAAATAAAAAGTATAATTTTAGCCAGGCATATTTTTATAAACAAAAACTATGCACAAAAATGCATTCTGAACAAAATGAGTTTATAAATGTTCATAATGTTGTATATTAAACATATTTAACCAACTCTATTAAATCCATTCTAAGAAAATAAGAGACAGTACCTGGTTTTGATGATCAACATATGCTCAGAATTTTTATGATAGCATTTTCATAAAACCCAAGAATGAATTGTGAGCCTATTTGCCTTCGAGGGAAATGGATGAATAGTTGAGTGTGCTATATGAGTTGACAGGGCTCCGGGAAAGTCATGCTATCATATAAAGAACAAGATGGAAATAATTCTACATTGGAAGATCTGCTTTGTGTTGGACAGTTATAAGAATTTCTTTTCTGTTTTATAAATCAGTTTCTTAATTACCATGCTCAGTTCCTGGCAACCCAAGTCATTTTGTCTTTTGTAGATTATCTAGAACAAAATTTATGTGGTAAACTTTTTTATTTTATTTAATGTATGACATCAGTGTAATTAAAATAAATCTGACCAGCCTGATTTTTTTTTAAATATCCCATCTTCTTTCTGAAAGCTTTTGTTTTCGCTACTTAAAAATTTTGTTCCAGGTTAAAATCTATCTTTCTAAAAGTTAAGTAATCAGGGTGTGGTTTTAGTAATACACACACAAATGCCTCTGTAGATATTTTTACCCAGAAACATTTAATTTTCCTAATTGGATCAATGCTAAGTAACATAAAATCTGCTCTAGTAACCATGGAAAAGAAGAAACAGGTTCAGAAGACTATATCAACTTAGACTAAAAAGAAGGGACATTTATTTCACAGTGTGGTGTCCACATTACTTAGAAGGGTGAATATCAAATGAATAAAACATGTAATTTCCTATTAAAGAGAAAAAATCTCATCTTTCTAAAAATATCTTAAAAGAATGAGTTTTTGTGGTGAGACAAATTGATGTTAGGTGAAATGAACCCCAAGATAAGTACTCAAATTGTTTTTCTTTCTTGCTATTGTTTCTAACATATTTATAAGATGATTTCTTTGTTGCTTTGTATGTCCCTCCCCCATGGTATAACCCCTGTTTTCACTGATGTTGGTATAATTTGGGGACGGGAAGGGGAAAAATTGTTTAAATAGGGATACAGGTGGACCCATTGCAACAATGAGATGTACAAGATATTATGTAGAAAAACGAACTTTACAACTTTGCAGGGGAGGGGGGAGCGGAGATGGGAGGGCAGGGATGGTAAGGGGAAACAAAGGAGGAGGCAACAATGCTTGATAAGAAATGTACTCATAACCTTGCCCATGTAATTGTAACCCCTCTGTATGGTATTTTCACAAAAAAGGAATAAATCATAAATATTATCATCTAAAAAATAATGAGTTTGGGGGCTGGGAAGGTAACTCAATGGTAGAGTGCTTGCCTTGCATGCATGAGGCCCTGGTTTTGATTCCTCAGCACCACATGAACAGAAAAAGACAGAAGTGGCACTGTGGCTCAAGTGGTAGAGCACTAGCTTTGTGCTGAAGAGCTGAGGGACAGTGCCCAGGCCCAGAGTTCAGGCCCCACGACTGACAAAGAAAAAAAAAGGATGACAGTTTTGAAAAATGCAGCCTAGGAAGATCCAGTATAGCCCCTAGACCTGAGCAACAGAATCATGTGTTTCCAAGGGCCCTTCAGAACTCTAGCCCATGCACAAATGCATCCATTAAAGAGCACGTGTACATTCAGATCACTGAGAATTCAATGTGCAATGTAGGCTGTACCCAATACTGTGCTGATGATGTTTAAGAACCTGTTCAAGAGGGTCAGGAGGGATCTGATTTGTAGTACATGCTGTTCCCAAAGTGTAAATATTTCACCACAGACATGCCAAAACTGAAAACCAAGATGACTTAAACCAACTTAACAGGCCAATATCAAGCATTGAAACAGAAACAGCAATAAGAGACCTCCCATCTAAGAAAAGCCCAGGACCCAATAGATTTACAGTGGAATTCTACAAAGCTTTCAAAGCAGAACTAACACCAATACTCCTTTAACTCTTCAGTGAAACTGAAAGAGAAATTCACTACTGAAGTCTTTCTATGAAGCCATCAAAACCCTCATCCCAAAACCAGACAGGAATTCATCAAAGAAAGAGAACAATAAACCCATTTCTTTGATGAACATCGATGCAAAACTTCTCAACAAAATTTTGGCCAATCGACTTCAACAACAAATCAAAAAAATCATATACCACAATCAAACACAATTCATTTCAGGGATGCAAAGCTGGTTCAATATATGCAAATCAATTAATATAATTCATCACATCAACAAGAGCAAGGATAAGAATCACATGGTTATCTCAATAGATGCAGAAAAAACATTTGACAAGATCCAACACCCCTTTAGGAATCCATGCAATATTCCTCAATACAATAAAGACTGTATATGACAAACCTACAATCAGCATTATACCCAATGATGAAAAACTAAAGCCATTTCCTCTAAACTCAGGAACAAGACAAGGATGTCTACTCTCCACTTCTCTTCAATTTAGTATTAGAATGCCTAGGTACAGCAATACAACAAGATGCAAACATAAAGGGGATACAAATAGGCAAAAATGAAGTAAAACTCTCCCTCTTTGCAGATGACATGATCTTGTATTTAAAGAATCCCATGGACTCCACTCCCAAATTACTCAAGCTGATTCAAAACTTTGGCAAAGTAGCAGGGTATGAAATTAACCCTCAAAAATCAATGGCTTTTCTGTATGCCAACAATGAGAAGAGCATGGCTGAAATCAGGAAAGCAACTTCTTTTGTAATAGCCCCCCAAAAAATAAAATACCTAGGAATTAACCAAAGAAGTGAAGGGCCTCTATGATGAAAACTTTAAAAACCTGGAAAACGGAAATCAAAACAGAACTTAGAAAGTGGAAAAACCTCCTATGCTCCTGGATTGGAAGGATCAACATTGTGAAAATGGCAATACTTCCCAAGGCTATCTACAAATTCAATGCCATACCTATCAATATTCTAACCTCATTCTTCAAGGAAATAGAAGGGGCAATCCAAAAATTCATATGGAAAATAGTAAAAATAATCCTCAACAGAAAGAACAGTACTGGAAGAATATCAATACCAAATTTCAAACTCTACTACAAAACCATAGTAATCAACTTGGTACTGACACAAGAACAAACCTCAGGACCAATGGAATAGAACTGAAAACCCAGAAATGAACCCACAGACCTATAGCCACCTAATCGTTGATAAGGGAACTAAAAAAATAGAATGGAAGAAAGACAGCCGCTTCAGTAAATGGTGCTGGCAAAATTGGTTAATCACTTGTAGAAAACTAAAACTAGATCCTTATCTATAATAAAAATGGATCATAATAATAAAAATGTACCCTGTACCATAATAAAAATGAATCAAAGACCTCAAAGTCAAAGCAGACACCCTGAAAACATTACAGGAAGGAATAGGAGAAACCCTAGGTCTCCTTGGCACAGGCTGAAATTTTCTTACTAGAGACTCAGAAACACAACAAATCAAAGAAAGATTGGACAAATGAGATTGCATGAAATTGCAGAGCTTCTGCATGGCAAAGGACATAGCTAGCAAGATCAATAGAAAGCCCATGGATTGGGAGAAGATCTTCACTAGCCATACAACGGACAAGGGTCTCATATCTAAAATATACCTACAACTCAAAAAAATTAAACCCCCCAACAACAAATCCTCAAAGAAACAACTGCCCGATTAATAAGTAGGCTAAAGACTTAAAGAGAAACTTCTCTGAAGAGGAAATAAGAATGGCCAATAGGCACATGAAGAAATGCTCAATCTCTCCCCATTGCAACAATGAGATGTACAAGTCGTGTCGAAAACGAACTTTACAACTTTGGTGTGTGTTGGGGGGGGGAACGATTGGGGGGATGGGAAGGGATGGGAAAGGGAAACAAAAGAGGAGGCTACAATGCTTGATAAAAAAGGTACTCATTATCTTGCCCATGTAATTGTAACCCCTCTGTACAATATTTTCACAATTAAAAAAAAAGAAATGCTCAATTTCTCTAGCACGCAAATCAAAACAACATTGAAATTCCACCTCACCCCAGTTAAAATGGTTATAATCAAGAAGTCTAACAACAACAGATGCTGGAGGGAATGAGGCCAAAAGGGAACCCTACTGCATTGCTGGTGGAAATATAAACTTGTTCAACCACTTTGGAAAGTATTATTGAGGTTCCTCAAAAGACTCCACATAGAAGATGCTGGAGGGGATGTGGACAGAAAGGAACCCTACTGCATTGTTGGTGGGAGTGTAAACTTGTTCAACCACTTTGGAAAGTAGTATGGAGATTCCTCAAAAGACTCTATATAGAGCTTCCCTATGACCCAGCAATCCCACTTTTGGGCATTTACC